>NC_052509.1:4122508-4147734 GCF_014356525.2 Nilaparvata lugens
ATATTGCCACAAAAACCATCACAAAACTGTCAAATTCAAACGAGCTTTCATTCTTGTCAGTCAGTATCATATCTCCTGATCATCAACAACTGTAAGACATCTAATTATTTAGTTTCACACAGAATCTGTAATAACAAATAACAATGCTCACTTTTCAACTGAGTGTTTTGAAAAACATTCAATCATTTACATTCCTTTGATAACATATTGATTATTAGTCAACTATAGCTCTTATTGCGCCCATGAAACCGTTCAAGAACGTTCTAGCTCCTTATTCGTGTGTCTTATATAGAGCCTATAATATTAACACACTTTTTTATGTATTTGAACACGAATACAATGCATATTTGTGTTAATACAATGCAGCTCGAAATGGATCAAGAAACCATCAATAAAGTAAATTCGTATGGCTTTGTTGGTGGGGAGAGTCCCTTTCGGGAAGGTCCCACCGCCTGAATATATAATTTAAGCCGTCAATGGGCCTTACGACTGTCATACTTCAGCCGGGACCGACAGTTTAACGTGCCCATCCGATAACACGGGAGTGATCTGGTTAAAAAACTTCTGGTAATGAGAGGGTTCGAACCCCGGATCTCTATGCTGCTACGCAAGCACTCTATCCACTAGACCACGGATCACTCCGTGATATACCATCAATATTAACACACTTATTAACACACTTAATATTAGTTAGCAATCAGATACTGTCGAGCTATTAGAGCTGATTCCAATCATAATGATTGTTTAAACTCTCATATGAAGAAATTGTTATTTTCCTGAAGGAGCGTGTACACATAGCGGTCAAGCGTACCGAGTTCCGAGTTCTGGAAGTGAATACATGCAAAATGAAGCTGATTATTAAAATGGTACGGACAAAGACGCTTTTGATCTGAAGCTACAGAATCAATATTGCCTACAGTATCGAGCCTCCTGTCTGAAAGTATACTGTTTTTTTTTTTACATGATCTTCAATTGAGACACCCAACTAGAACGCTTGTATTCGACCGCCGATATTTTGTCAATACCAAAATAACTGTCAAAAGGAATTTCATAATAATAACGAAATAATGTGGACCGCAGAACTCGGAACGCCTAACCGATCTTTCTGTGCACAAACTATCAAAACGCTAATCTATCTATATATATAAAAGCGAAATGGCACTCACTGACTGACTGACTGACTCACTCACTCGCAGAACTAAAAATCTACCGGACCAAAAACGTTCAAATTTGGTAGTATGTTCAGTTGGCCCTTTAGAGGCGCACTAAGAAATCTTTTGGCGATATTTAACTCTAAGGTGGTTTTTAAGGGTTTAAAGTTCTTTTAGCATGTATATTCTTCTTATTCCAATATCTTAAATTATAATTATTGAATGTCCATACCATATGTTAATATAGAATTATAAACTTGAATTTAAAAAAACACTTTTGAAGTGAAAATACACTTACTTTTGTAGTGACGATCGTTTCGACCTGATGACGATCGTCACTACTAAAGTAAGTGTATTTTCACTTCAAAAGTGTTTTTTTTTTAATTCAAGTTTATAATTTTATATTAACATATGGTATGGACATTTCAATTAAAATTTTAAAATATTGGAATAAGAAGAATATACATGCTAAAAGAACTTTAAACCCTTAAAAACCACCCTTAGAGTTGAAATATCGCCAAAAGATTTCTTAGTGCGCCTCTAAATGGCCAACTGAACATACCTACCAAATTTGAACGTTTTTGGTCCGGTAGATTTTTAGTTCTGCGAGTGAGTGAGTCAGTCAGTCAGTCAGTGAGTGAGAGCCATTTCGCTTTTATATATATATATATATATATATATATATAGATATATATATATATATATATATATATATATATATATATATAGACTAATTAAAAATTTTGTCAGGTTGGCATTAAGTTGAGTTGACTTTGTTAAGTTGGCACCAAGTTGAAGATAGAAATGCATTTATCCAGGACCTCCTAAATACCAATTTATCCAGTTAGCCAAAATTAGCGTTTTCTCAGCTTTTCTGCGTTTCCTCACCTTTTCAATAATTGATTCAGTACACAGGTTCAGCTGAGGTGGAAGTATTTTGTTCGCCAAAGATACGCCGATATAGTAACAGGTGTTTTTCGAGATCAAATTGACGTAATACGTTCAAATTCGGTACAGAGGTTCCGCTGAGACAACAGCTGAGGCTGAGAAGGGGGCACCGTTTTGTATTGCAATTTTTAAAAGAATTATTTATTAAAAATATAATTTATTATAAATGATTGTAGATCCTAGAGAGTTGATCATCGAATTTGAAGGTTATAATCTTCGTTTACAAAGCTGGTCAGCTGTTATGAACCCAGTCACAATCAGCTGAACAATTCTGTACTACCGACTATCTGTGCTAATGACTAATAATATTTATAATACTACTAGTAATATAGCACTAGATAATGATATCTGTACTACTGACTAGTAATACCTGTACCACCTACTTCAAGGGTAGCAGAACCCCCCCACCACAACAGAATCACCTCACAATGTCCAGATAAGATTATACTAGATTCAGATTTTTAAGGATCTCATCAACAACTGTCCGGCCCTAGAACGATCACATGACAACCATCCCTCACCTATTCCACCAATATAAACCTTTAAACCTGTTATTGAATGAATTGTATATATATATATATTATATAAACTCATGTTATTTCAATTATCCACTGCATACTGCTGTATATTACTGAAAGTTGATAACCCTGATCTACTTTCAGCCTACTTCATTTTATTAATCAATTATTTGATCTTATCTGCCTATATAATTATTTTACTTTATCAATTTTATGTTTTTTTTTCTCTTAAATATTCATATTGATTAAAACTTTTACAATATTTCCATTAATGAATGAATCCTTAGTTTAATTAATGAAATTAACGTTTTGGTAGAGAGTTAGTGGGGAGGATATTTTTGATATTCTTTCCGAAGAATGGACATTGATATGTCCAAAGCTCCGCCAATTTATGTAGATGCATAACAATATAATTATTATCTATAGTTATTATATTACAAATTGCTTTTTCATATCATATACAGTTCAATAATTATTTTCTTAGTCTCTATTATGTAAATTCATCTATAATTTTGCTGTATTGTTAGCTATTGTATATAAGTGTATAAGACAGTATATATTGTAATCTACATAAATAAAAGTACTCAATCAATCAATCAAGTATTTCCTTGATAGTGTTGAAACAGTATCTTTCCTCAATAACTCGCCCTCACAATTTATCTCTCTCATTCTCCCAAATCACTTGTAATGTTATGAAGTGTAAATAAAATACATTTATCTATCATTAAATCTATTCAATCAATAAACCAATAAAAAAGGAAAAGGTAGGATTGTATTGAAACAACGGAATAACAAATTTAAAAAGCTGTGTCCCTCTCTTATATCCCCAAACTCTTCTAAACGTCGAAACAACATAAATATATTTATTACTGCCAGCCAATTAGCCCTCTTCAAAAAAGATGCAATTACGTTTTTCGATGGCTGT
Organism: Nilaparvata lugens; assembly: GCF_014356525.2. NCBI lineage: Eukaryota > Metazoa > Arthropoda > Insecta > Hemiptera > Delphacidae > Nilaparvata > Nilaparvata lugens. The sequence continues at coordinate 4,126,051 of NC_052509.1, forward strand.
TGAGCATTGATTAGCATACCAATCAGAGCTCTCTCCACCTCATTCATTAAAACCGAGCGCAAATACAAAAATTACGATCAACAACTTTTTTCCAGTGATACTTTTAACGAGAGAGTAATTTTATTACCGATATCGATGCTTATTATTGCTGTTCGTGACACGGTGGATTATCGAGGAATGATAAATAAAATGCTGGGGATTTAAAAATCAGTTGGGGTGTTTTAGCATTTAGTGCAAAAAACGGATGAATTGAAAAATCGCATAATAATTGGGTAAACGGGAGATAATGATGGGTCTGATCATTCATAAGTTCGTTTAAATGAGATTCTTCGTTGGAAATACTGAATTAATTCGAACAAAATCAAGTATCTAGTATACTTTTGAGATAGTATACTTAGTATACTCTAGTATACTTTTACTTTTTGAGATATGAGTGCCTGAAGTTTGAATTTTTGGGACAGAACATTTCATATTCGGTAAGATATAAATCCATGAGATTTAGAGGATGGATTCTTCATTGTTCCTCGAATTTAAATTAAGAATTCGACAGTTTATTCAAGAATAATCAAACCATTTTGTCTAAACTATTTTCTTTGTGAATTTGTTGTTCAAATTTCCAACAAAACCATTGTTAGTAGAATTAGAACACTCCTAACATTAATAATACATTCATTCCTATAGTATCCATGTTATAATGGCAGTGGAGGAAAATAGGAAAACAGCGGTGCCGATTTCTGCCTTCTAAAGAGGATGTCTGATATATCTGATGAAAGGCTGTGCAAATGTTAAGGCAGTGCAAAGGCAAAAAATAAACTTTCTACTCGTGATATTTTTCTAAGTTTTTCGATTTGTATATCATCAAGCTATCAAAATGAAAAGGTTTTCTCAGGAAAACATTTTTTTCCCGATCATCACTTTTTGAGATACGACCGCCTGAAGTTTGAGTTTTTGGGACAGAACATTTCATATTCGGTAAGATATGAATTAATGAGATTTAGAGGATAGATTCTCCATGGTATTTTTGATCTAGTAAAACAAAAATTTTCTGAAAATATCAATTTTTGAAAAAGTTATTCAATTTACCAAAAATAACTCAACTAAAAGTTATTTTTAATAAATTGAATAACTATCTTAAAAATTGATATTCTCAAAAAAAAATTGTTTTACTAGATCAAAAATACCATGAAGAATCTCTTACTTATCTCTTACCGAATTTGAAATGTTCTGTCGCAAAAATTTAATCTTTAGGCGCTCATATATCAAAAAGTAATGATCAGAAAAAAAACTCAAAAGAAAAGTTTTCATTTTGATAGCTTGATTATATACAAATCGAAAAACTTTGAAAAATATCACGAGTAGAAAGTTTATTTTTAGCCTTTGCACAGCCTTCACTGTTCATTCTTGTTAAAAAATAATAAATTATATTCCATTCGTTGAGACAATTAGTTTTGCAATAACTAAATCATAAATTCTCATGTTTCAGATTAAATAGTTTGTTGATTAATTCTATTTCTACATTGTTGAAAAACGATCTGGCAACATAGCGGAGGTATAGAAGGATAGCGCTATCTGCTTTGTCGAATGATAGATTAGGATAGCAACAACAATATAAAACAAATACTGCCATTATAAAGTTGTCCTTGATATAATTCTAATATACCTGAAACTTTCAAAAAATAATGAATTCAACATTTTCTAAAACAGCGTGGTTGAATATCGTTTTTCAACATCAAAACCAGCTTATCCAATGATATGAGAGTTTGTCATAAAGGTAGACTTCAAGCAATGTAGGTAACGACATCGGCTACACTTCTAAAATCTAATCTGCGAATTCAATTCTTCAGAAATAAGAAGCAATGACATTCAAGTTTTCATCTATAAATACTACTTTAAAATTTATGCTTGAAGATTCACTTAATTCAATGTAACGACATAACTTATTAATATAACAGAAATACTACTTGTGAAATCTGCGATCAACTTCATTACAACTATGATACCTTTGAGATCTCATCCGCAGATACAATATGATTCCTCGAGAATCACCGTTATTATCCAAATAACAACATGATTCCTTGAAAATAACCGTTACCATCGAAATCTATTCACTAGAATCTATAATAACGTCATGTTATATCATATCATTCTATAACAACGAATGTAAAAACGTTACATGTTCTGGAACAATGTGACGAAAACCCCAATGCACTCAAGAAAAAATTATTTTTTAAACTCATTTTTTTTCGAGAATCACCGTAATTATCCAAATAACAACATGTTTCCTTGAAAATAACCGTTATTATCGAAATCTATTCACTAGAATCCATAATAACGTCATGTTATATCATATCATTCAATAATAACGAATGTAAAAACGTTACATGTTCTGGAACAATGTAAAGTAAACCCCAATGCACTCAATCGAAAGCCTTCGTAAAGTCTGCGAACAATACACGACTATCCTTTTCAAGCATGATCCCCGTATGTTTTGATAAAGACAGCAAACGCATGTTGCGCCCGGGGCTACCACACATGTGCATCACTTCGCGTGTGCCCAAAACTCTATCCGCCTCATGTATGCAGTTTGATTATGAATCGCTCTTCTCTTTGGGCGAGATGGAACTTTTGTCAGGGACTCACCACCAATGAAAGGCATATGATTATTGTAACTATTTAATGGGAATTTTGCTTTTATAAGTACATAAGCATGGTTATCACGACTCCAGTAGTCTCGACTATTCTTGGTTTCCTCGAGTCTATGGTATTCGAAGTATTTGAATAACCGAGTATTCCAGTAATAATTTACTGGAATTTAATATTAGAAGTATTCCTCGAGTACACTTTCTAGTTACTGAAGGTTGTTTTATAGGACGTCTGTAATTTGAGCTGTATGAAAACGTACTTGAACAGGTTACAGATTCAAGTACGTGACCATATCCATACCATTCACAGTAAAAGCTATTATGTTCCTGTTCTATTTCATCAAAAGCCCTAGAAATTCAAGTGGAGATATTGTGCAAGTATGCGTCCTCACAAATCAAGCATAGAGAAAGGATTAATGAACATGAATTCGTTACGCTAGCCGCTAGCGTATGCGTTCTCTATGTTATAGCATGCTTCTTTCTGGTAACCTGCCTCCAGTAACTAGAGCTGGAGTAATTGGAGTGGTGATAACCAAGTATCTATCTGTTTCATGCGTAGTTCAAAATAATTGTGAATATATTTATTATGATTTTTCAGGATTTAATGTCAGTCTTCCAGGATGAAGAAAGTAGAGGAAGAGGAGGAGGGGAAGGAGTAGGAGGCAGAGAGAATGAGGAGGAGAAGGTTGAGGGGATGAAGGAGGAGTAAGAAGAGGAAGAAGGAGAAGAAGAAGAAGGAGAAGAAGAAGAAAAATGAGTAGAAGAAGAAGAAGAAGAAGAAGAAGAAGAAGAAGAGAAGAAGAAGAAGAAGAAGAAGAAAAGGGAGGACACAACAACAACAACACCACCACCAAACATGAACAAGAACAAAAATAAGAGTAAGGAGAACTAAATGACAACAAGAAGAACAAGGGTGATAAGGAAGAAAAGAAGAACAAGGAGAATAACAAAAACGAGAATAGAAAGTACAAGAATAAGAAGAACAAGAACTGCAGCAGAACACGATAACAAGAACAAGATAATAAGAACAAGTGTAAGTACAAGACCAAGTCAGATATAAGAGGAAAAATCATGTTTTTGGGCTCAGGGGACATTGAAACGTATAGAAAACTTGAAATTGGGGTACCTTGATTTTTTTAGGAAAGCAATACTTTCCTTAGGTACCTATGGTAATAGGGCAAGGAAGGTAATAACAAGAAAAATTTGAAATAAATTATTGAGACCGCAGTTGCGGCTCTGACTTATCTCCAGGCTTAGGAGAGAAAGCCTAACGTAGCCTAAACCTAAAGGCGGCAGCGGCTATGAAGCAGCTGGAATAGCCTACAGTGAGCTCAACTGTAGGCTATCACCATCAGTCGAATGAAAAGCATTCATAAGAAACGCTGACAGTGTAAAATGAATCCCCGTATACAGCAGGCATCACGTCCGGACTAATCCGACCGGCTGCCGACAAAGAATGTCTGAGAGCGTGGATTAGTGTCTGATGCCTGCAAAAAATCGGCGGCACCTCTGTCGGATGTTGGATAGTGTGCGGGGTCTCATTTGATTCATCGGTGTCTAAAATTGTTTGACGACAATTTTGCATCAGTAGTCGCCCAGGTTTTAGGGAGAGGCTTACTTTTACCCTAAACGTCTAATTTACTAGGCTTACTTGGAGGACGTGTTTCGGAACTTTGTGATAAATGATTAACAGTGTTTGTTAATGATGTAACAAAATCTATGGTTTGAGTTCAATTCTGTAGCTGAGTTACCAGTTACAGCTGTGAGTAGTCTGAGCCTAGGGTCACTAAGCTATGATCTATTCTTGATTGACAATGGAATAATACTCATAGGGTATTGGCTAGTATAGGGAGAACTCCTTTCATTCTAATGATATTAATAACCAATATTAATATCCAATGATATTAATAACCAATAATATCCAATGATATTAATAACGCAGGAAAATTGTAGGGATGAGAATGAATACTCACAAAAATTTGGTTCACTGAAAATCAAAGCATAACTTAGTAAATCAATAAATATTTGACAATCCAAGATCCTTGATACTTTACTATTTACAGTATTGAGAATGGACCACTGCTCACAGACAATATAGGGAATGCTTTGATTCAATATTGATAACACAAAATAATAATTGTAGTTATAAGGGGAATGTAATTCTCATAAACCTTTTTTGCCTTGAAGAAGCATAATAAAATTAGAATTGAACAATTTAAGATCCTTGATTCAGGCTATTCTAGATTATAAATGTGTGTACCAATGCTTAAAGAAAATATAAAATGTGCTCAAAGGAGAAATGATTTGATTCAATTTTGATAACAGAGAATTAGTATGTATTTATGAGAATGTAAAAATTCAATCTTACACAGCTTTTGCCTTACCAAAGCATAACAAAATTAATTCAAAACCGCCATTTTGTGACGTTTCTATCATAGGCACCGTTAAGTGGGAGGAGATTGTGTAGCTGGGCCAATGGCAGGCGTTCATGCCCTTGACCAATAGCGTTCCTCCCCTACTAGTATAAATTCTGCTGCTCTTGTATTGAATTTTAGTTTAAGAGAGATTGACAATGGTGTAACAACAGAAACCGGTCTTTCTACTTTTAATAGAATCTGTGTTTTTTGACAGTTTCTTAGTCTTTATATTTAATAAGAATAATTACCACAATATCAACTTCTCAACTACCAAAAAAGTAAATTGAATCCACTTCATGAATATTTTTAAAGCCTTAAAATATGGAACTATTTCATATCCTTTTGTTTACATGTGTAGTAGTTGAGTATTCGTATCTGATATAATAAATATAAAGATAAGTTCTGATCTAATCATAAAGATCGTTTAGAAATCTCATGCTACTTCATAGAGTAACTAGTAAAAGTAGTGAGGTTATACCAATTGGCATAGCTTGACGTATCTTGACATAGTTAGGCCTACTAGAGTTACTAGATATAGTTTGTTAATCTATGCTATTACTGTATTACAAATCAAGCTTATCCTTGGGTACAAGATGGCGAGAGGAACCCAAAACTAAAATCTCCTCTCATCCACGCCCCTATTTACTCTACAGATTGATTCTCAAAATAGGAAAAACGAAACACGCCCAAGATATAAAATTGCCACACCATTCAAAAACTATTGATCTAGCCTATATTCTTCTCAAACATTTTGAGAGCACTTCTGATAGAAGAATCTAATTTTTCTAAACACAACAATGGAAGATCTCAAGGTAGGCCTTCCTTTTCTTTGCTCAATGAACCTCGATGTTCTCTTATTGGTCACACCTGTCATAGAATCTCAGTTGGAACATCTGGTTGGTATCATTCTTATAATAATAGGCTTCACTGAGCGTTGGCAGATATATTTTTCAATATTATTTTAAGGAATAATAGTTCGTTTTTCTTCAAGTTTTGAAGGTAAAATTTCCAATATTATTTCAAGAATAGTAGTTTGCTACTTTTTTAGTTTTGAAATTTGGGCGGTGAACTATCATAACAAGTGAGCCTAGCCTAGGTAGGATTAGATGATGATTGGAAAATAATGGTATAATACAAGATTAGCGATCACATTGAGTGGTCACCATAGTGAGGTCCACGTTATAATGACAGTATTTGATCAACTTTGGTTTTGCTATCCTTGTCTATCATTCGACAAAGCCGGTGGTACTATCCTTTTTTAGGTTCACAACGATGCAAATTATTTTTTTGAAAGTGTGAAAATATAATTACTTAATGCAGAGAATCGGCATCACTATTCTTTTATCTTTATCCACTGCCATTATAACGTGGACCTCACTATAGTAGAATATCTTTGTTCACATAGGCTATTATACTTCATTTTTTCCAGATAGTTTCAAACTATACTTGAACTTCTTTCTGTCTGTCAAGTTATGACTAATTACTAAACATTGATAACTAAATGTGAGTTTTCGTTCATGCGTAATGATTGAGGAAGAATCAGCCTATTTTAGGGGTTATCCTTTTATGGAAATGTTCACCCTTTTGCAGGCTGAAAACGTGTTAATACTTGTACTTCCATAAGATGCTGAAGTGTTCTTCTGTAGACATCAAAACATTACTCAAACTTAGAACCTACCTTAATTCTATCAATATTTTATTTTGTTGGTCCTCCATCAGGCACAGTTTTCTTCCATCTTCAGTGATTCTCAAAACATAGCATTCTCGATAATGTATACAACATACGATGAAATTCTAAATATAAAATACTCCATGAATATATCTTCCCCTACCACCTCTCTTCCGAAGAATTCTCTACCCTTCCATCGCTCAAAGAATTCTAAAACATTATTAGATCTGAAATACTGTACTTCTCATGTTCCAAATACAATTTTTGTCTTTTTCAGTCATCAAAATTCAAGATTTCTTTATTGCAGAAAACATTTGTACAAATGCATAGCCTCATCATAAATCAAACATGATAAATACAAAGTATTTACATTCAAAGAAATAAAAATTCATACACAAGCAGCGAACAAAATACCCTCAAATTTAGTAACTCCTCTCTCCTATTATATGGACATATTCATATAAAACCTTTTTATGACTCACTTAAAATTACCCACTTCTAGCTCCTTTAAATGTGCAGGAAGCTTATTATTAGCTCTTATACAAACTCCTTGAACCCATACAAGCATCATTATTATCCTTTCATCTTCCATAATGAAATGATCTTCATATCCCCCAAAGGGGATATAATGACACTAACTTTTATTATTTGTATTTTATTATATAATACTACCCATGGATTGATATTTCATACTTCCCACCTAACCAAGTCTCAAATACTCTTCACGTGTTATAAATACACAAAAATAGTAGGCATAGTATATGTTTCAAATATTATGTACAATTGATCATATTTTTAATCAAGCTGCTACAGTTTTCTCGATTCCAATCCCAAATTCCCTGTGAACTTTCGATACATTTTATACTTTCGAGGTCCCATCTCCGACAACAACTGTCGGTTGCCACAATAAATTTCAACGAGTCAACGTCACCAATTCAATTTCTGTAGAGAATTGGCTCAGGGTCACCCTCCTCTTATAATACAGGCCTACAGAGTGCCGTGCGACTGCGACGGGGAAGTGAAGTGTTTTCGTTGCCGGGGTGGAGATGTCGGCTACGTCATTGGTGCAATGTTAGTTTTAGGGGATGCCCGATTCTCTTGAGTGCCCGAGGGGATGAAAACCACGAGCAAGGTTCCGAAAAGACGTGATGAGCACTTCCTACCCTCTCTCTCATTCTATCTTCTCTCTCGCTCTTAACTCTCTCACTCGCCTCCTCTTTCTCTCTCTCTTTCATACAAACACCAATACAGACAGTGACATAAGTACGCTCACACATGTCTTCTTCCTACAGCAAAACAGGAAAATGTCGTTTCAATTTTGACAGAAAATTGACGTTTCAATTGTTGATTGAGAAAAACTGCTTTGCCGTAATTTAATTTTGTTGTTGCTAAAAGAATAGAATAGAAGAGAATAGAATTTATTGCTACTCATAAACAACAGTACAGTACAATATAACAAGAAAAAACAAAACAAAAATATTAAGTTATAATCCATATTTATAAAATGCTACGGCTCAAAAATACAACAATGTAAGAATACAAAGAAACAATCTAGGATTGATGTTTCTAATTTAAACATCGCCATATGCAGTCATAATAATAATATAACCAAAAGTCATTAGCCAAAAATATAAAGTTATAATCCATATTTATAGAATGCTACGGCTCAAAAATATAACAATGTAAGAATACAAAGAAATATTTCTCATTTAAACCTTGCCATATGCAGTCATAATAATAATATAACCAAGAGTCATTAGCCATATTTTCCAACTACTTATGCTCATAAAAAAACTAATATCAAAAATAAAAAAATTCATATTTCTTTAAGAGAAAAACGAAACATTACAATATAATATAACCTATTTTTTCGGACATTTCATTATTTTCAAAATTTGGGAACAGAATAGTTTTGGGCTATGCCTGTTGTTCTATCCCGATCATATTCATATGATTTTTGTAATTATATCAACGAATAAATAAATAAATAAATATACCTAACATTTCTTTGTTACACAATTATACTGCTAAATAATTAGCCTACTATGCTGTATGGTACAAGAAACAATAATAATAAAAACAAAAGTTTTTTGTATTGTTGAAATTTGAATCCTTCAAGTGTGGATGAAAGAGGTAGTACCAAGTCCCCCGAGTATATTTAGTGTTTGAATACAAAGACTAACTTCAATTTTGTTGATACAGAGTTTCCTAAATAGATTATAATTGAAATACTTGAATCAATTCTCAGTACACACTGTACTGAGTAAGTAGAGGTTTCACAGCGAAAAATGTTCAAGAAATGTGTTCTCTTAAAACTTTGAGTAACCTAAAGTACTGCACAGATAGAAATTATTATTCCAACATGATCCTGTAATGTCTTGAACTTTCTAGATTGAAAAAGTGTGAATATATTGATGATTACATCAAAATAGTAAACTGGACTACCAACAACCAAGGAATTGGAAAAATATAGATTTCGCTCTGTTCGGTACACTTTTATCATTATTTAAATTAGATAATCTGTCTAATAAGCGAGTTATGGGTTGTTGAAGTTCTAACTTTCTAGATTCAGTTTTTTTTCCAGATCATAAACGGTTTCGTCTATATTAAATAAACAAATAATTATTATTTAACGAGAATCCTAAATAAATGCTGCAAATCACCCCGAAGACCTCTGCTACTGCAGACATTGACAACAGGGTTAACAGCTAGATGGAAATTCGATGAGAACTACTATCCAAAAATTAGTTGCCAGCCCGGGAACTAAAATAAATAAATGTTTGTTTCCCAAAAAAAAAACTAAAACTACATCAATTACAAAAATATTAGATAAATTACAATATTACATACAATAGTTAGTTACAAAAGATTCTTATAATGTGTTCTCTACTTGTTTAGTTATTTCTGTGTGGAAATTGACCTACTCCACTATGGCGTACCATGTTCTAGAGTAGGTTTTGTTAGTTTTTTGTGTGTATTATCAATTAGTTGGTGTTTAGTAAGTTATTAGGTGGTTAGTTGTTATTTGAAATAATTTTTTCTATGTTCTGTCTTCCTTTGCTCATCAACCAATTGTGTACTATTGCTTTGAACTTTCTAGGAAGATTAATCTGTTTAAAGTTTGCAGGAAGTAGATTATATAATTTTGGTGCTAAATGATTGAAATGTCTCTGGTATAGTGCCTTCCTTGCAAAACTGGTGATGAGAAGATTCCTGTATCTGGTGTTGTGGTTGTGGTTTCTAGTTTGAAATGTTGTTGGGTTCTTGTGTAATCTGCATAGTATCTCCTTGGAGTAAAGCTGTCTTGCATCCATCACGTCAAACTCATTGAATAGCTGGTCTGATGCATAGCGTGGAGGCTTCTGGTTGATGACCCTCATGATCAGCTTCTCTTGAAAATTCAAAATATATATCTTTCCAAACTAATACATTTTATCCCCCATATCGGTCATAAATAAAAAAGTAACATTTTTGTAAATTTGATAACTTGTTGTTTATGGCATTAATCGCGAAAAAACGTATATTGGAACAAAGCCAATGATATACTGAATGTATTGAAAAACTTCCAATGGAAAATTCGAAACCGTTTATGATCTGGAAAGAAAACGGAGTTTAGCACTTCAACAACCCATAACTCGCTTATCAACCCACTTAAAAATTCCAGTTGCCACTTTTTCTCACTCTTATAATGATCTTAACAATTATATTGAAAAGAGTTATCTGAATTTAAATGAAAATAAAAAGTTTACCGAACAGCCTTTAGTGAAAACTGAATAATTCGACCATCGGTAGTGTTTGATCAACTTCATACATAAAAATCTGGTGTGGCGCACTCACACAACTTCCCTTGCCTTTATGAAAATTGATCACCTGACGCTAGTGTTCACGAGCATCTCAAGTCTACTAATTCTAACATCTGAGCCAGCTGGTGACAGGACAATAGCGCTGCAAACACACGAAGTCTATCTCTTCATAGTGAATGATTTAATAGAATCAACAGTTTGCAATTGAATAATCTTATTTTCTCGAATTTCGAGCTAATTTTCAATTTTAGGTGAAAATGTTACTGGACATCAATTGTAGAGATTTTTATGCTCAATCTTTTCCACTTGAAATTTTTTGTTTAAATTGTATCTGAAGCCTGATAATTGAGAATCTAAAATCAAACTTTGCATAGAAAAGGGCGGTGCTCCTGAAATTTTTACAGATATGGAACTTGTGGCAGTTGATAGAGCTTATCAATGACTTCTGAAAGTATGAATTTGATCAAAATCGTTGGAGCCGTTTTCGAGAAAATCGCGAAAAACCCCGTTTTTGACAACATTTTCGCCATTTCAGCCGCCATCTTGAATTGCATTTGATCGAAATTGTTTGTGTCGGATCCTTATAGTGTAAGGACCTTAAGTTCCAAATTTCAGGTCATTCCGTTAATTGGGAGATGAGATATCGTGTACACAGATGCACATACACTCATACACACACACACTTACAGACCAATACCCAAAAACCACTTTTCTGGACTCAGGGGACCTTGAAACGTATAGAAATTTAGGAATTGGGGTACCTTAATTTTTTTCGGAAAGCAATACTTTCCTTACCTATGGAATAGGGCAAGGTAAGTAAAATGGAGAATTATTTATTGGAGCTAATTTGTCATTCATATTGATTCAATATCAATATTAAATTGGAACAATACAAGATGAAGAAAATGTCTTAAAGCTACAAACAGAAATAGTAGAAATAGTATAGAAATATTATAGTGATTTTGAACGGATTAATTCATTTTCTCAATAACAGAATACTTGAAGTAACAATAACCATTGAAGTAACAATCGATCGCTACAACTCTATAACAGCAACAGTTATGGTCACTATTTCAAGTACTCTTTTCGCAATTCCTCTCACCGACACACTAGGGCCAAGTACCCAAGCACTGAGCCTAAGGGCAAAGTCCCTACATTAACTTTGGTGTGAACAGATGCGAAGTGAAGGGCGATCAAGCCCCCCCGGCCAACAAAGGTGACTGAATAAGGGCCTAGCTACAAAATGGCGTCGCATCTGGCCCTATTTCATTGTCCAACGCGCCCGTGTGATTGGTCCCTTGGGCGGCCCTTTGTCAGATCATGCAAAGGTGTGGCCTGCCCCACCGAACCCCTACCACCCACCTCACAAAGGGCAAAGGGCTTATCCCTTTAGGACTGTAACAAAGTGATCGCAACACAGCTGCCTATCAAACGAGGGTTTTGATAAGCTAGATACTTTGATTGACTGATCTTCATTGAAGCAGAAGTTGTTGAATTTTGAACAGCTTATTTCATTGACCACTGAGGTAGAATTTGTTGAATTCTTCATTGACAACTACTGAGTGGCAGTGAATCTACTACAGTGATATCTGTACGATATCATGCTAGAGCTTTAATAGCATTAATATTTCGATTGGTCGAAATTTTTTTATAAGAATTAGGGTCGAATTAGCGCCTCGAACACACGAGGCGTTTTTTTAGACGAAAAGCTCTACAAATTGGCTGATTCTCGATACGCCAACCTAATCAACCAATCGGAGAGCTTCCTGTCCTGTCATGCTGACTCTTATGAAAAAACGCCTCGTGTTTTTCGACCCCTAGAATTATCAAATTAGAGTTGGTGTAATTGCTATGAAGACGTTAGATGATCATTTTATTGAACAAATAGAGAGCATTTCTTGCACAGTATTCTTTCCGTTAAAAGATGAGAATCATTCATAAATATGAATGAACTAATATGAAAGAGTTGAAATGAATAGATCTCTGTTGAAAGAAAATTGTGATTTCGATCAAAGTTTATAGATTATTATCAAGTGTATTCATTGTTATTATTATTATATTAGTATATACACGTTTGTTGTATTCTATTTTTCCAAGTCATTATCAAATGATTTCCGTAAGTTGCAAACTGCAGATGAGAACTTATAGATGAATAGATTGTAGAAAGAATAAATGCAACAATCGCATCAAAATAAACTCATTTCTAGCTCTTGTAAGATAATTTATTCCTACAAGATAATGTACCAATCAATCCAACATGTGCATTACTCTCATTATCATTATCATCATCAGCATCAATTATTCATCATCATCCGTTTCATTACCCATGCACAAGTCTGGTGCTCATCTGAGCATCATTCTCAACCAAAGTTTGCTTTCGCTTCACGATTTGAGTCAGGCTAGTGTGTGTGAGATTTTTTAGAAATTTTGATGACGTTAGTTGTATTACGTAGGCTACTGTCCAAAATTGAGAGTTGGAGCTTAGATAACGTCAGTCTCAACACCGCTTTACAAAGTGGATTTTCCTTCTTTACTGCTGAGGATGATGTCCACATGAGATCCGGGCTTGTGCATAGCTGATGAAACTTGATTTAAATCAAGTCATGAATCACAAATTACACCTTTATCGAATTCTAGAAACACGCAACTAATATTGTCATGGGCGTAGAACCTGTAGGGGGGACACGGGGGACGCGTCCCTCCCAATATGTTAAGGTATAGGCCTAGGCTATGTCCCCCGGAAAAATTTATTGAAGTTTTTAATTATGATAACACATTTTTATTAGTTTATTTGTAAATTGGGAATGAACTTGCCTTGTACGAAATATTTATACATAGCGTCGTTTGTATGTATGACAAGAGTGACCAGTGTGCTGAGTATTCTAGTAGAATCTATAACTTATCCTCATTATGCACCAACACACACTAACACACTCATCTATTATGTTACGATTGTTACATAAGTATTTTGTATCTGAAACTCTCTCCAAACAAGGAAAGTTACAAGAGTTACAATCAGAAAGATTTTAAATTTGTTTTGAAAAATGTAATTACTCATGGGGATTTATGTTGATCTTTGTAACACAGTTTTAAGTAAAGATTACAGCGTTGTATGGTTTGTGAGTGGAGAACTTTTTATGGTTATTTAGCTATCCTGCTTTGATTGGTAATCAAAACAAACAATACAACTAGTGCTGTTTTATTATGCTGTTTTTTTTTTTTTGTAAATAATATTTGTATTTAGTAAAACTTATAAAACCAGTAACTCAGAATTTTATTCACCCACTAATTTACCACTGCCAAATTAGAGGATTTAAAACGGATTTGAAGTGAAATATGCTTAAAAAACCATCATTTTAATGAGCTACTTTTCAAAAAAATCTTTACTGGGGGGCACCCCCTCAGACCACCATCGACTGGGGGGGTCTCCCCCAGACCCCTCAGTACGTCCCCCCCAATGTTAAACAGCTATCTACGCCAATGAATATTGTTCCTTCTTTTTTTGCTGAGGATGATGCCCACATGAACTCCAGGCCTGTGCATGGCCAATGAAACTTAATTTTCTAATCAAGTCATGAATCACAAATTCCACTCTCATCCAATTCTAGAAACGCGCATCCAATTGTGAGAATTAAATTCAGAGAAGTTTTAGCTATGATATGGGAAAACGAGCATCTAATTGTGTGAATTAAATTCAGAGAAGTTTTACTGTGATATGGGGAACACAGAACGCACCAAAATTATTTCGACGGCAAAGTCTGAACTGACGGCAGAGCGACGTCTGAATTATGCAAAGCAATGCCGCGCGCCGCGCCGCGACGCCAAAGAACACAACCGCCAACGCTCTTATCCCGGATCATCCGCACACACTCACTCACATCCATCATTCACACGCGCACTCGCACACACGCACGCCTAGCAAGTGTCAAAACAAAGGGAACATCGCCACCGCCGCTACTGGCCTACGTTGAGGTTCACTTCAATCTGTCAGTATTATTTCGAATAGGAGGTATTGACGTTGTTTATTGGTGATACTTACAGTGGCAGGGAATCTCACTATAGGGGGGGAAAAAGCTATTCAATTAGCATTAGCGGTTAAGAACAACTGTAGTGCACCAGGAGTGCATCCCAAAAGACAATTCTCTCTTCTCACTCTCTCTCCTCTCTCTTCACTCAATCTCTCTCCATTCTTTCTGTGTCTCTCAGTCTTTCAAACCTCTCTACCTCTCTCTCTCACACTCTCTCACTCTTTCTCTCTACCAATCTCTCTCAAAGGAAGGACTCTCTGGTTATGTCGAGTGAGTAAACGTGTGTCAGTTCGGCTCCGTCTTCTAACAGATATTTCGTAGGGTTATACAGTTCAATTCACTTCAAATTATACATCTAGTTATTCAGTTTCTCGAGCTTAATTCAATAGTGAAATTATATTATTGATTAACTCACACTCTTTTTATTTATCTTGAAAAAACATTCCTAATTCTTCAGTCTACCTTCTCGCCTGTAAAAGTGTAAATCCACCTAACGGTACACGATGGTTCGACCGAACAGAGGCACACCGAGGAATGAGGTCATTGCTCCGAAGCCAGGGCCAGCTATTTCTGGATCACTGTCTGAAGAGACCCTCCGAATTATTCGACAGCAAATCGAAGAGTCTGTCCATTGTGCTGTATCAATGGCAGTGAAGTCTATCTTTGAGGAACTTCAGGCATTGAAGGAGGAGAACAAACAGCTGCACGATAGAATTCGTGAGCTTGAGGTGTCTTGTCACCTGAAGGTCGACGACCTCGAGCATATGGGCGCCGACATTCCATACGTATTTTTGGGATCCCGGAGAGCGACAAAGAAGACACGGACCTGCTGGCGCTCATGTCTTCAACAAGAAGCTGAACGTGCCCGTGACTCTGGCGGATGTAAACCGCTCGCATCGCGTTGGAAGGCGTCAACCACCTCAACAAGGGCAAGCTAAACCCAAGGACCGACCCATCATAGTACGACTCTGCAGCTACCGGACCAGGAAGATGATCTTCGACGCTAAGAGGAAGCTGAAGGGTTCCGGCGTCACCATTCGCGAGGATCTGACTGCGGAGCGTCTCAAGATCCTCAACGCTGCGGCCGACCGTCATGGGCATAGGAATGTCTGGTCATCGGACGGAGGATCAAGATCTCTATCGGCGAGGGAGGATCCAAGAGGGTCCACACAGTCGAGAGGATGACCGACCTTCAAAAAATAAAGGTAAATTAAATCATTTCAGGATTCGATGACTAAGGTGCCCTCTCTACGATAATAGGAAATTCGTATTAATACATTTCACAGTAGATATACCTTGGCATTTTTCATGAGCTGGCTTTCTGTTCTATAAATGAATCTTTCCACTGCTATTTATGATTATACATGAGGCAATATTTCAAACTAAGGAGATCCACATTTGTTAATACTGATTAATAATTTATCTTGATATTAATTCCCAAAACTACGTTCAATGCATCAACTACTATACTCCAGAGGGTACTTAGAGAATCATTATCTCTATTCTTACTAATAATTATTACATCTCTTACCAAATTATTTCCATAATTAATAATTTTCGAAATGCTGAATTTCAAATAAATTGGATGATTAACATACGTTATAGATATGGATGTAATCTATAGGTAAAGATAGTAATCTCTTTTATATAATGATATCTTCTACTGTTGCCACAGCTTGAACAATAGAAGCTAATGTGTGAAGATTATTGATAGAACAGAGGGGTGGGTATCTGTTCATATGCTTATATAGGGGCTGTGTTTTTCATTTAACGTTATCTTAGACATTCATCACTAAACTATTCAGTTCTCATTTACTACTTTTATCGTTATTGCAACTCCCAATAGTTAATTATACTTCTAATACTATATAATATTTTTCATACTTCACCGTTCAATACTATTTAAAACTCATCTAAAATAATCTAGCACTTTCTCCATCGTCTCCTCTACTTCCTTATTTTTTTCTTTCTCGTTTCTCTTCTTGATCTTATATTTATAATGATTACTTGAATATTGTTGTTGCGATGATGATTATTTTTCCTTTTCTTCTTCTTCTTCTTCTTTTTCTTCTTCTTCTTCTTTTTCTTCTTCTTCTTCTTCTTTTTCTTCTTCTTTCTGTTCTTCCCAGTTGAATTCCGTAGGTCCACACCGGCTTGAGAATCTGCTTGTAGAGAAGCAATTTGTTATAATTGACAACTTTGATGTCCTCCCAAGTAGCCAGTACATTTTCTTGATTTTATGCCAAGCTTGTTCTCTTTTCTTCTTCACATGCTCCTTCCATCTAAGCTTGGCATCCAGCGTCATGCCTAGATACTTTGCAGTGTTGGAGTAGGGTACAATATTCCCATTGAGTGTTAAGGGGATATATTGAACTCTTCTGTTTGTAAAGTTGACTTGAACTGATTTTGCTTCATTCAATTTTATAAGCCAGTGTTTTGTCCAAACATTGATTCTGTTGACTGCCACCTGCAATTTCTCTGTAGAAACTTCAACAGTTTCACCAACTGATAAAACTGCTGTGTCATCAGCAAATGTTGCTACTGTTACGTTTTCGGGTTGAGGTATATCAGATGTGTATAGGAGGTACAAGAGGGGACCCAGCACACTTCCTTGAGGAACTCCAGCCCTGATTTCTCTGAGAGATGAAAAAGCATCATCTTGTTTTATCCTGAAATAACGGTCTTGAAGATATGATTTCAGTATCAGACTGTATTCTGTTGGTAAGAACTGTTCATTTTGTAGCACAATCCTGATGCCATACTTTGTCGAAAGCCTGTGCTACATCAAGGAAAATTGCAGAGCAAACTTTCTTTTCCTCCAATGTTTTTTCAATAATATTTGTTATTCTGTGCACCTGATCTATTGTACTATGTTTATCTCGAAATCCGAATTGATGGGTTGGTATTAATCCATTATCGTCCAGATAAGGCTTTAATCTTTTCAGTAGAAGTTTCTCAAATAATTTTGATATTACTGGCAGTAGTGAAATTGGCCTATACGAGGTTACATCATGTGGTGGCTTTCCAGTTTTGGTATCATGATGACATCGGCTACCTTCCAGAAACTTGGCACATATTTCAATCAGAATGAAGCGTTGAAGAGATGGCATAGCTTCACAATTGCTTTTCTTGGGAGCTCCTGTAGAATCTCTCCAGTTATTAAGTCGAATCCTGGCGTTTTCTTTCTGCTCAAATTTTTAATCTCATATTCTACCTCCCTTGGCGATGTTGGAGTGATAACTCCTGCTCCAAGATGATGAGGATTCTCATCTATATGTTTCCTCATGAGGTGAGAAAACCTTTTCCAGATGATCAGCAAACAATTGGCTTTCTCTTTATTGCTCCTTGCCAGCAATCTTGATTCTTCCTTATCGGTGTAACTTGTTCAAGAGGTCTCTTCAGTTTCCTGGTTGATCTCCATAATGAAAAATTTCTAGTAGACTCATTGGTTAACTCTTCTAAGTATTTATTGATATCATGTTGTTTTACATCCTGTATCATCTTTATCAGTTCATTAGTAATTCTATTAAGTTCTGTTTTAATTCTTGGATTTCTTGTTGATTGCCATGATCTTCTTGTTCTTCTTCTTTTTTCTATCACTCTCTTACCGCTACAGGATAGCAATTACCTTTGAAAATCCTGCTTTGAAGTAGTGGTATTTTCCCAGGCACATTGTTGGATATGATTACAAACTCCTGGACTTCAGTTTCTAGTTCATCTATAGTTTGCAGAGATGTGTTCAAGTCTATTTTAGAGTCTATCATATTTTTAAAAGTTTCTAAATCTGTGTACCTGTTGATGAGTCTAGGTGCATTTCTTTTTTAACAGCTGCACTGTGCATTGTCAAAACTATTGGCGAATAGTCAGAGTTGAGATCAAATTTTTCTTCAACTTCTACACAGTTTGGTGAAATATTTTTGTGATGAAAAATCTATCAGGTCTGGAATTTTTGTTTTGTCTGTTGGCCAGTAAGTGGTTTCCTTGTTGAGTGACATCGCAGTGGTATTCATTAACAGCCAGTAATAGCTCCTTCCTTTAGTTGTGGTCAGTCGGGACCCCCATTGTGTATTCTTTGAATTGAAGTCTCCTCCGATGATAAATTTCCCTGTGAAGTTGCTTAGAAATCAATATATTCTATCTTCTTCAAATTAAATCGTGGTGGACAGTAGACGCTCCAATATGATCGTACCAGATGGTCTACCGATTTTTGACTTTGATTGAAATCGACTGGAACTCCTGCAATTCTATCTTCTTGAACTCGTGATGGTTTAGCTCTTCTCTTACAATAACCGCACTTCCGCCTCTAGCGCTGTTGTTGGGATGTATGGCATGGTACGTTTTGTACCCTCTAATTTTAAGTAGGATTCTTTGGTGAAATGATTTCGGAATGAGACAGGCATCTATTTTATGCTCAATTAGAATTGCTAATAGATCATCTTTGTGCTGTAGTAATCCATTAGCATTCCAAGTCATTATTTTGAATCTATTTTCCATGCTTCTTGTGAATGACTTCTGGAACTGAAATATTTTCCAGTTTTTCTAACCTACCTAGATTTATTGAGGCCTTCTTGCACAACTAGTTTCTCAAGAATCAATTTAAGTTGAGTTGTAATGCTCAGTTCCAAATCTTTACTCAAGTTGTAATCTTGAAGACTTGACTTTTCGTTACTGTTGATAGGTACTTTATTTTTCAGCTTATCAGCATAACTCTGGTTCTCCTTAACTCTACTGTCATTTATTTCAGCTCTC
Source organism: Nilaparvata lugens (assembly GCF_014356525.2). NCBI lineage: Eukaryota > Metazoa > Arthropoda > Insecta > Hemiptera > Delphacidae > Nilaparvata > Nilaparvata lugens. The sequence goes on from NC_052509.1 coordinate 4,145,359, forward strand.
TGTGGCACAATAGGATCGTTTCTTTTGTTGACTGACGAAATAGATTTTATTGCTTTTTTCTTATTTCGAAGTGCCTGCAACTCTTGTGCTACAACACATCCTCTATAATTAGCAGGGTGCTCCATCCCACAATTGTAGCATTTAGGCTTAACTTCTTTACTCTTAGTACAGTTGATAGTGATGTGGGACCAGCGCATTTCACGCACCTAGGCTCCTTCTGGCAGTATTTTTTAGTGTGTCCCCAGGTTTGACAATTTTTACATTGCGGTAGAAATGTCGATTTTTTCAGGGGGACTACTTCACCTTCATACCCATAATTGCACATATTTCATAAATTCTATTTATGCTCTCTGTGTTTTCAAAGTTAACATGAATATTGGAGTGGTTCTTTTGTTTTCCATTTAAGAATGTTTACCACGTCCAAAATTTTAAATCCTTTTTCCTGAAGTTCCTCTTTTATTTCCTGTGGATTGCAAGTGCTGTGCAACTTCTTCACTATTACTCTAATGGGTCTCGTTTGCTTGTTTTCAAACGAAGACCAATTTATTTTTTGTCATTCAGCATGATGTAGCTAGTCTATAATTATCCTCAGATTCAACGTTGATTTAAGCTACCATTATTCAATAGTGTGATCTTATAAGAGTCTTTTATTTTTTCATTCAAAATCTTATACACTACTTGATAGTCTTGGATGTTGTAGAGTATAATTGGAGGAGGTCTCTTAACTGTTTGATACTAGGACCATTTTATTAATCATATTATATATATATATATATATATAATTATATATATATTATATATATATATATATATATACGTAACTCATGTTATTATATTCACTGCATACTGCTGTGTATTACTAAAGGTTGATTACCCTGATCTAACTTACTTTCAGCTTTCAGCCTACTCCATTTTATTAATCAATATTGATCTTATCCACCTACATAATTATTTTACTTTTTAATTTTCGGTTTTTTTTCTCTTCATAAATATAATATTCATATTATTAAAACTTTTACAATATTTCCATTAATGAATAAATCCTTTGTTTAATTAATGAAATTAACGTTTTGGTAGAGAGTTAGTGGGGAGGATATTTTTAATATTCTTCCGAGAATGGACCTTGATATGTCCAAGCTCCGCCATTTATGTAGATGCATAACAATATAATTATCTATAGTTATTATATTACAAATTGCTTTTCCATATCATATACAGTTCAATAATTATTTTCTTAGTCTATATATGTAAAATTCATCTATAATTTTTGCTGTATTGTAAGCTATTGTATATAAGTGTATAAGCCAGTATATATATTGTAATCTACATAAATAAAGTACTCAATCAATCAATCAATCTCTCTTTTTTCCTCTCTCGTTTTCTTTCTCTTTCTCTGACTGTCTGTCTCTCTCTGTCTGTCAGACTTTTTCTCTTACTGTCTCTCTTCTTATCCATCTCCCTCTATTTCCTTTCTCTCTCTCGGTCTCTTTCTCTGTTTGTCTGTCCCTCTCTGTCAGTCTATCTCTGTCTGTCAGACTTTGTCTCTCAGACTCTCTCTATATCATTTCCTCTCTCTTTCTCCCTCTCTGTCGTTCTCTTTCTCTGACTGTCTGTCTCCCTTTGTCGGTTAATCTCTGTCAGACTTTCTCTATCAGACTCTCTCTCTCTTTTTCTTCATCTCTCTCACTCTCCCTCAATCTCTTATCATATCACTCTCTTAAATATCTCTCTCTTTTCCTTTTTGACTGTCTGTCTCTCTCTCTCTCTCTCTGTCTGTCAGACTCTTTCTCTCGAACACACTCTCTCTCTCTTTCTCTCTATCAGTCTCTCTCACACTCTGTCTCTCTCACTCTCTCAAGTTTCATTTGTATAACTTATTAATTACTGTAGTTAGTTGTTCTATCATTGTATTAGAGGGTTGAGTGTAAGAGAGGCCGGCTGCGCCCTAACTTCGCCCTCCTAGGCTTAAAATGAAGGCAGCCATTTAATTCAATTTATCTCTCTCTTTCTCTCTCTTCTTTTCTCCGTCTCTCAATCTCTTCCATGCATCAAACCCACGAACAGCACTCTTCTTACTACCTCCCTCCACCCTCTGAAACCCTCAAAAAGCACTTCTCCAATCCCTCTCAAAACCCTGAAACCCCTAAAACGTACGTGTCCAAGCATTTTGATTTTTAAACACTTGGTCTAACTTAGCATTTGCTTATAAAATTAGCATTTAACTCATCAATCTAGCATTTAACTCATCAAATCTAGCATCTTGTCTATCAAACTTTTGTGTTAAGAACTCTATAAGATTATATAATTTTTAATGTTTGCCATTTTGTAATATGCACTGATTCATTAAAAACTTGATCTCTCTTGAACCGACTTCCC
>NC_052509.1:4147834-4216101 GCF_014356525.2 Nilaparvata lugens
GACATAAACGCCGATACCATGGGATATCTACTTATGCTATTGTTCCTCTATGGTGATAGTGTTGATTCAAATTTGAACATTTCATGTACAATATATTTAATTGATTCAATTCTAATCAATCAAACTGAATTATTTAATTGTTTTTTTTCAGGCGAAAGCGCAGAAACTCTTAAGAACTACAAAGATGCTTCACTGAAGCTACTTTTCCAGTAACCCTACTACTTCATAGTTATAGATTGTGTTTGAATGTAATTTTCTAAAATACAATCAATTTAAAAATGGTAGGTACTGTATTATTCTTGATTGCTCCCACTTATGATTTTCGATGCATTTATTATTTCGGTTACTATTCTACTAAGCAAATATAATAGCAATTCAACTAAGCATAAATATATTCCACTAAGCAAATTCAATTATTATACTTGTTCCACAGATTCAGAATTTTATTGATTGGAATTACTGAGATATTGAAATTATTCAAATTCTAATGAATTAATAAATATTATTAAACGAAAATCCAAATTAAATGCTGTAAATCGCCCCGAAGACTCTGCTACTGCAAATATTGACAACCGGGTAAACAGCTAGATGGAAATTCGATGAGCACTACTATTTGATTCCCGGGCTGACAAATAATTTTTGAATAGTAGCGCTCATCGAATTTCCATCTAGCTGTTTACCCTATTGTCAATATTTGCAGTAGCAGAGTCTTCGGGGTGATTTACAACATTTAATTTGGCTTCTCGTTTAATATTAATTATTTTATTCATAATGTTATGCTAGAATAGTAGCTTTAATGCTCACCTTTGAAATGCATTCATTTAAACAATAATTGATGGAAGTATGAATTAATATTACAATTATCTTGTATGTTAGAACTGTTTATCAATAGATTTGAGGACAAAACTCAATCAAACTTCCATTAAAATATGTTCAATAATTTTTTTTAAAAACATTGCTTAAATTTCTACACTATATATCACAAAATACTTTCGATTTATCACTCTATTCTCATATAAATTCTACAGTTTATCATACAAATTTTGAGCGTTGGTTGAAAGGTTTAAACCTTTGCTACATTTATACAATTTATGTTGAACTCTATACTAATCTATCACAGGATTCCTAAAACTTCATATCATTTCTCATCTTTACATAACTTACATTTCGCTTTGATGTTTTTACTTAAATTTTCAAATGATACTGACTTTATTTCAATTCATTTCACAACTTTTTCATTTACACTCCTAAATCAATCCATCAAATGTATTTCAAATTTAATATCATTTTTGAAATGATTTTCGATGGATCAATTGGATATCTTAATTCTATCGATCTAGAGTTCAATCTTTCACTGCAATGTTATTAAGTTCATGTTTACCCCAATACAATACGTAGATATTTCAAAATCCCACTAAACTTGAAAAATTATTAGCATCAAATTCATTCAATCAAAAATAATGTAGAAATATTCATTCAACATATTAATAATTAATCTTACGTAAAGACTAATCATAAACTTTCTGCCTGTACTACATTGATTTGTGACAGATACTAATGTGACTTACAATAAGCCAACTCTTTCAGATTCCATTGATAACTATCAGTTTCAATACCTAAATTATCTCTCTATTCATTGAATTAAAATTAATGAAGAGGTATTCATATCCACTCCCAACCAATGTAAGGTTCATTCCTATAATTCACACTAATTTTTTACAGATAGCGCACTAATTTATCACACATATTTTCAACATTTCACATCACTTTTGAAATTATTTTCCTCTAAAATCTTAGACAACCTTTTTGTAATTTCGGAAGTTGTTGGGCGATTTGTGTGATCACCCAACCAACATTCCCCATAAAGGCTGATGAAATTCTGATCCATAGTTTGTAAATTCGACGAACTTGGTCTGTAATTTTGTGATACCACTTTGTAGATAACGGTGTGGAGATCTTCTCCCTTGTATGGTGTTTCTTCACTCATCAACTGCCACATTGTTATTCCCAGAGAGTAGACGTCGGCTTTCTCTGTTACAGTTGTACTTCCTCTGAACATTTCTGGTGCCATGTACTGTATTGTTCCCTGTGTGAAAAGATACAATATATGTGATACACAATGAAACAGCCATTGAAGGTCTTTACACACCTAGCTACGCGTAGCTGGGAATTCGTGTTCGGAAAGTGTAGCCGTCCTATCTCCCAATGTTAAAGCTACACTACACTGGAGTGAACGGGACAGATGGGAGATTAACGTTGGTAGATAGGACGTCTTCCGAAGACGTATTCTTAGTTATACCATAGAGAAACAATAGCGAAAGAAGATATCCCATGGTATAGTGCGTTTATGTCGCAACTTATACTGTTATCTCAAGCCGATTACTGTTGATTATTTTCGAATTTTACTGTTTTGTTGGGGTGAGAGTGTATGAACGGCACAATATGAGAGACTACCAGTGTCACACAGCTTCACGGGAAAGAATTACATGAACTATCGGCTTGAGATAACAGTAAAAGTTGCGACATAAACGCCCCCTATACCATGGGATATCTACTTATGCTATTGTTTACTTCTTATGCTACTTATGCTATACATTACCAGTTACACCAGTTACATTGCTAGTCACCGATATGAGATACATTGTGTACGTTCTGTGTACAGTAAATTGTTCCAGTCCCAATCGTAAATTATTCCATCACGTGACTAGTGCAAAATGTACCCATGGAACGCCATTTCAAAATCGTTGATTCAAGCTTTTGGCGCGCACATATAAAGTTGATTTACACTAAAATGTTTCGTTCACTAGCTGCATATATATATATTGGTGTTCTGCCCTAGGGCAGGTCTAAACTAAACATGATTCCTCCTTCTCCATTCCTCTCTGTCCTGTGCAATTCTCTTTATCTTGGAGTACTTTCCCTCGTCCCTGATATCATCCACCAACTTCACTCTTTTTCGTCCCAGCACCCTCCCTCCTTGCACAGTCCCTTCCATTGTCTCCACAAGTAGTCCGCCATGCCTCAGCAAGTGTCCCAGCCAGTTCCGCTTTCGTCTCCTTATCACTGCCATAATATTCCTTTCCTCTCCTACTCTACGCAGTACCTCCTCATTCCTCACTTTATCTATCCAGCTGATCCTCTCCATCCTTCTCCACACCCACATTTGAAAGGCCTCCAATCTCTTCTCTTCCTGCTTTCTGAGAGTCCAGGTTTCTGCTTCATAGAGAGCCACGCTCCACACAAAACACTTGGCCATCTTCTTCCGCAGTTCCATTTTCATTTTGCTACTCACCAATCTTCTTATATTGCTGAATGCCTCCTTTGCTCTTGCAATTCTCACTTTTACTTCTAAATCACATCGCATATCCTCTTTAATCATACACCCAAGGTACCTGAATGATGACACCTGTTCAATGTGATGCAATCCTATGTTGATTGTTGCTTTCTTTGGAGTCTTGCTGATCACCATACTTTTTGTTTTCTTCACATTCACTCTCATCGCATACTCTTCACAACAGTGATTGATATGTTTTAACATATCATTCATTGCGCGTTCATTTTCAGCCAGCACAGCCATGTCATCTGCAAACTTGATACATTCTATCCTTCTCCCTTCAATCTTCACCCCCCTTTTACCTGACAAACTCTTTCCAATCATTTCCTCCAGGTAGCAGTTGAATAATGTTGGGGACAAGCTGCAACCCTGTCTCACTCCTCTCCCAATTCTACTTCCTTGTGACATTTCATCTCCTATTTTTATTAGCTGTATGAATGAAGAAAGGCTGTTTTACAAACCTACCGTCTAGAAAAGTGTAAATTTCTTTTATTCCATTACTCTCAAATTTTCTATCGAGAAAAATTCATTTAATGAATTGTTATCAAACATCATATTGTTGGTTATGTATTCTATGCTATGGTAAACAAACTATCAGCGCATGCGCAGAGAAGCAAGCAGACTACAATGATCGACCAATGAGAGCTCAGATAGTTGGAACCTGTTGGAACTGTACCAGGTCGGACAATTTACCACACTTCGACTGTGGGGCAGAAAGTTGGAGCTGGAACAGGATTCTGGAACAGAATCTGTCAAAATTCCTCCCATGGAACGTGGAACTTTTCACTTGGTAAATTGTGAATTGGACAATTTACCACATTCCATGTACACAGAACGGGCCCATTTCCAGTTACAGAAACCAGCTACATTTAAAAACTACAAAAAACAAGGAAGTTTCAGTGACACACTACAGTCTTTGCAAACCTTAGATTGCAGCATTCCTGTTACGGACGGAGTACAGTGATGCTAGATTTCACAGAAGCCAGAAAGCCTGTGAGCTAATTGTGTGTGTGTGTTTGAGAGAGAGCAAAAACAAGGAAATTGGAGTTATTGCTGGAATATTACCTGTGGTTACTCACAATACCAATGACTTAATGATATCTGCTTATATAGATGGTTCATTCATGAGAAAAAGGGCGGTCGTTCTTACGCCGTTGCTATTACAACCTTTTTATCGTTGCTAAACCATTGTATATCAGAGTCATTTAGTAATTATATCGACTCTTGTAACCTAATCACTATTGATTCTTGAATAGAAATCAGTTGCTAGTAGCCATGAATCAAGCAATTTTCTACAGAAACTTTGTAGCCCAAATTTGTAAATTTCCAACATTTTTATTTACAGTATGTTGTTTTCCAAGACTGAAACAATTTATTATAACCCTAAAAGTTGAAATACATTGAAAAAAGTGTCTCAACCTCAACAGACACATTTCTCAGTTGGAAATGAATTGTAGTACTCACTTGATGTCGTGGGCAATATTTATAACGTTCCATGTCAGTTATCGAGATGGAGCTTCCGAAATCGCAGATCTTGCTAATCCAGCCCATCTTGTGTATTAAAATGTTCTTTGGCTTTACATCCAGGTGTACGATTTTCTTTTCGTGGCAGTGACTCAGGGCTTGGCATACATCTAAAGAACAACTGACAGCCAGAGAAAGATGAATTATTATTGGAGAAGATATAAGATCAAAATGTTATTAATAAAAGTAGCTGTTATATTTTGAATAAAATCATTTCCTGACTTGTATTTTTATCAACACTTCTGAAATGATTTCAAGATAAATAATGGAGTCTCCTTGATATTATTAAATTAATAGTATAAAATCTATCTTCTGCTTTAGTTTGTTTGGACTAAGTCTCAACTCACACTTGCGCGACTCAGGTCGAGAAGACTCGACTCTAGGTCGAGAGCATGTGTTTTCAAATGGTGACGTCGCGTAGACTAGAATCGACTGGTCTGAGTCTCACCATTTGGAAACACATGCTCTCGACTAGAGTCGAGTCTCTTCTCGACCTGAGTCGCGTAAGTGTGAGTTGAGCCTAAGACAACTCAAATTGATTAACTGAAGAAGAACTCTGAACAAACAAAACCTATTGAAGAACAATAAACTGTACTGTACCGTACTTTCATTGCTGATAATGCCTGTCATATGAGTAAACTATTGAAGTTTGTATTGAAGAGTGTTGATTCAAAATAATTGAAGAATTCTAATAAGTAATATAATGATTACTCACCAAACTTTCTGTAGGAAGGTTAATTCACGTTCGTGGTCATCTAAAACCTCTTGTAGATCTATTGAGTTCCACAGCTCCATCAAAACTATTCCAAATTTTGTGTTGGATGAATTAATAACGCTGATCATATTTACGATATTTGGATGATTCAATTCAAGTGCATGTCTTTCCCTTCTTAGTGATTCTTTTCTTGGGCTATTATTTTTTGGAATTATTTTTACTGCTACTCTTTTACCTGAAAAAAATTCCGTTTCATTGAAGATTTACATTATTCTATTGGAAAATTAAATATTATCTTTATATTATCAAATATTTCACTAAAGATAGAATAAGAATGATTTTTATTCCTTTAGGGCACACAAACAATGCTATCGGAAACGTCAAACAATTAAAATTAAATTAAAATATTATACATTGTAAATATATTCTAATAGAATAAAAGTTTAATTCCTTCAGGGCACAAACAATGCTATTGGAAAATTCTATTTAAGGTTTCCTCCATATATGTCAATAGTATGCTAAATATATGCTAATATATGTCAATAATATCGAGAGAGCACATAAAAATATAAATATACACAAATAGTTAGAGACTACTGAGTACTATTACGTATGGTTTCCAAAAAATAATTCTCTACTGACAGCTGGAGGAAATCAGAAAGTGAGTATAGTGGGTACTGTAAGAGAAGGTTTTCAAGGTTTTGTCGGAATACTGTTAAAGGCAAGTTTCTGGCTGAGTCTGGCAGAATATTGAAAAGTTTCAAAGATACATGATTAGGACTAGTTGATACTTTATCAGTCTTGTGTAAGGTACATCTATTTTTGTTTTATTCTGTGTATTATAACTGTGGATGTCAACTCTGCATCTATATGATGTCTATATCCTTCTTTACTTGAAGTAGGAGTTTGAAAGCTACCATACTGTAAACTGTTATAACTTTTTCTTTTATAAATAATGGCTTGCAATGCTCCAAATACGCAGCACCTGATATAATTCGTATTAACTTTTTCTGTAATAAAAACACTCTTTGCACATCTGGGGCACAACCCCACAAGACCAATCCATACATAAAGACACTCTGAAAAAAGCGAAATAGCACATTCTCAAATAGTGTGCGTGTACACAATCCTTGGGCCTACGAAGGAGATATATAATCCTACTGAGTTTGAAGCAGACATTTTCTATATGAGGTATAGTTTTCATCCACTTTTGGGCTTTTGATCAGTTGCGACCTGAAAACTCTGACACCAGACCTGAGCTAGCCAGGTCACTCGAATATTATTATTATTATTATCCACTTTTGGGCTAGTTTTCATCAATAATGCAAATGATGGGTTTTCTACTTTTAAGTCAATGATTGAGAAGAAACGTTTTACCATGAATAAAATTATGTAATTACCTGTGAAATTTTGATCATATATTTATAATTTTTCACTAGTCTGACCTGAAGAAGTAAAGCTGAAGTACGGTAGACCTTAAAAATATTAATGTGACTATAAAATTAGGTTTACTAATTCCAGTTTTCATGCATACATAGGCTACACACAGAAAATACATTCTTTCTAATATTGTTGTCCATGATGCAAGACATAGTAATGTATTAAAAATATAATTTTATTAAATTGGCAATAATAAAGAACATGGTGTGTAAATTTTACTAGAAGATTGAATACCGTTCGGTACAATTTATATTGGTACCTACGGTTACGGTAAGTATTCGAGTATCAATTTTTATCTGAAATATTCCTACTTACCTTTGTGTCTTGCCTTTATAACTGTTCCAAAATTTCCTTTACCTATCACTGGCCAAGATTTTGATTTCCCGTTCTCCAAAATCGCTTGCTTTTCAGGAGTATTCAGAATTGGAGTTCCTCTTATAGGGGAACCATTCTCTAGAATACTCGTGTGAAAAATTGGAGATTCTGTTTTGGGACTTGATGATACGGTCTTTATTTTATTTAAAAATTCTGTAGAATTATTGAAGTCTATTTTGACTCCATCTAAAAGAATAGAAGGTAGAGCTGTCTGTTTTTCAAGTGGGGAAAAACTATCAAAGTTGAGTGCTCTCCTTGTTGGTGGGTTGTTTTTACACCTGAACCGATTTAATCTTGGAGATTTCCTGAAAATAAGATAAAAATTATTGTTTCAGCCATTTTATAAGATCAGGATACACAATAAAGAATTCAATTTAAAAACAAAACAATTTTGCTGAGAAGACTCAGTTTTCAGGAAATGTGCCGGTTAAATTTTAATTCTGATTAATTTCACGAGAACCAATCAAGGAAGCCGTATTTTAAAAAGGTCTTCTCTGATTGGTTCTCGTAAAATTAATCACGATTAAAATTTAACCAGCTTTTGTGCAAACGAGTCCATGAATTTAAAAATGAGCGCGTCAATAGTCGACTGTCGAGAATGAGAGTTTGATTATCGAATAAAGTCAATATTGCAAATGCGAGACTCGATGTATCAATATCAAAGAGAAAAAACGGAAACCAAACAAGCCATTTTGAAATCTTTGTGTTCTGTGAGATTATCAGGTAAATATGTAATTTGCACTAAATTTTCAATATATTTTGCATAAATTTATTTTTGTATTATTATATAAGTTCATCAAATGAAATGGTTCTTTTAGTATTAAGCAACTGTTATTTACTGAAATACATGCCGACAGAGTTAACCTCAAAGTAATCGTTTACAAACGTGTTTACAATGTTTTGAAAATCTTATTTATCTTTTATTCAACTTTATTTTAGTATAATAATGTTTTTTTTACAGAATGACGGCATCAGTTGCAACAAAACTTCTACTCTCTTCCTCTGGTAAGTAACTTGATTACATAAATTATTCTGATGAATAGTATAACCTAATACCTTGGTTAGTGCCACAGGCTTTCTTGTATATTATTCAGTTAAGAAGCAAATTAATGAAATTTATCTTGATATTTTATTAGTTACCGTACCTATTTCTTGAAATTCATTAAATAATTTGAATGAAACATGGCGGCTCACATTAATAAACGTTTCGAAATGTAAGCTTGGGCCCAAATATATGTGCTGTAATGAAAACTAGGCTATTCCAATGCTGCTGTATTTAATTTTTTTGCAAATTCATATTTAGTTCCATGTTTTGATCAATTACACTGGTATAGCCAGTCATTAATAAGAATATTTATGATGTTGATTAGTGGTTGAAAAAGTCTCTGGATTGCAGGCTGTCAAGGAATAACTGGTAGGCCTACATGGAACTATTTCTTGCTGTTCGGACTTAATTCACTTAAATTCAATTAATGTATTCAATTAAAATCTCCCTCATAGTTTGGTGAGAATTTGCTTTTTATTCACAGCATTACCAATCATATATATTCACTACCCTATTCACGAGGATCCTCATACAGGAAGAATTGGTATTGAATTAATTAAAACACTTTAAAGTCAATTTAAAATATTTGCTAATGTTATCTTCTCACCTCTGTTTTTGCTATTGTATAAGTTTGTTAATACCAGTTCCAATATCATATTATATATATATTTTTTAACTGTTGATTCTTTTAATTAATGCTGACAGTCATGCTTTTTTTTATCGCGGTTGATGCCCACATGGTTTTTCGCTTGTGCGTGGGTAATGTAAAGTACGAGGGTAAATTATTATGAAATGATTAAATGCCCTATTATGATATGATTAAACGTCCATGCCTATTCGATGGAAAGGCCGAAGGCAGACTGAAGGTTGCAACGTCTTAGTCAACTCGGCTATCTGGCCGACAAATTAATTTTTTGATCATTGAGTTTCTGAATCTCTGCACTTTTCTGTAGTGAATTCTCCTTAATAAAGCATTAATATCTTTATGTCTGCTTTTCCAGAATTGGTGGACAAGTGTATCGGATCAAGAATTCACATAATTATGAAAAATGACAAGGAAATCGTGGGAACCCTACTGGGGTTTGATGATTTCGTCAACATGCTGCTAGAGGATGTAACAGAATATGAATCTACTCCTGAAGGTAGACGAATTACAAAACTCGACCAGATTCTACTCAATGGAAACAATATTACAATGGTGAGTATTCATTCATTTATTCGTGGATACAATTACAAATCATAAAAATATGATTAGGAAGGAACAACAGGCTTGGCCCAAAACTATTCCATTCCCAAATTTTGATAATTAATAGCATGTCCAAAAAATAGGTTAATATGTTCTACTGTAAAACGTTCAAGTTCAATTTTCGTCCAAAAATATGTAAGCTGAAAATTTGAATTGGAAAAATTAAAACACCAAACTAAATTTAAATATAACACTCAATTATCACTTCATATTGAATTAATCAAGGATTTTATAAATTTTGACCCAAAAAATGCACACAAAAATACACCAGTCTTTCTGTTTTCAAAAGTATTCATAATTAATATTAATATTAAGTATTGTATTAATATTGCAGCTGGGTATTTAATGTAATCCCTATTGATCACATCATACTAAGTATGATTCACTTTTTCTAACACTTTCCAGATATAAAGTTCAAAAAGCTACCTATTGGTCTTTAGGTCTTTTAGCTATTGTCTTTATTACTTTCCTTGCCCTATTACCATAGGTAAGGAAAGTATTGCTTTCCAAAAAAAATTAAGGTAGGTACCCTAATTTCAAGTTTTCTATACGTTTCAAGGTCCCCTGAGTCCAAAAACATGATTTTTGGGTGTGTGTGTGTGTGTGAGAAATTCAATAAAATTCAATTCAAGATGGCGGAAAAAATGGCGGATAATTACTAAAAAACCATGTTTTTCTCGAAAACGGCTCTAACGATTTTCTTCAAATTTATACCATGGATAGCTATTTATAAGCCCTATCAACTGACATGAGTCTAATTTCTGGGAAAATCCCAGGAGCTCCGTAATATTCTTGAGAAAAATGGCGGATAATTACTAAAAAACCATGTTTTTCACAATTTTCTCAAAAATAACTTGAACGATTTTTTTCAAATTCATACCCTGTATAGTTATCTATCAGCTCTATCAACTGGCATGAGTCTTCTTCTGGGGAAACTAATGGGGGGTCCACCCCATCCTTGATTAATGTACTTAGTAACCTCCTTCCGTGCATGAGGTAGGTAGCGCAGTTCAAAAAAGAATACATAGTCGAGATATTTCATCTGTAAAACAGCTGTTTTGACGACTTTGAAAAATGAGGACTAAACAAATCATCGAGTTTCACAATTTACACAAAGGAAAAAGTACTCTGAAAACAATTATATATACACATATACAGAAGTCTGATCGTAGTTTCAAATATGAGCAAGGAAAGTTGTGTGAGTGTACCACACCAGATTTTTTTTCATCATCCACTTGATAATCGCAAATCTTTGTTAGAAGACTGACAAGGAATAGTTTGTGAGGAAAGATACGCCACAATTAATATTGGACAGTGAATATGCTGGCTTATATTGGCTTTGTATCGTTTCAGAATTGAGTTACACTATTTTTTTATAGCTCTGTACATGTCAGGAAAAGGCTGGATTTTTAAAGAAGATTTCTACTGGGTTTAGTGGTAATTCTGTATTTTGTATCATGCAGCTGCCATGAATCATTCGTCAGTTACGTGCAATCCAATATGCAGCTACCACTCACTTCTACCTCCAAATGAAAAATTTGTAGTGTAATCTGTTTTTAACGGGAAAGTATAAAAGTGCCACTGAAATTCGCCTTGAGTTCTGAGACTTCCTGAATGTTTTGTTTTTCTTATTGATTCTGAATGTGAATATTGTGAGTTTGAATAAATAAAATTTGAATTTGAATTTGAGTTGTGTAGTGTGTATGGGGACGACGTTATTCCAATTGCTCCTCGTTTGTTTCAATCCTCTGTTGAAGGAAGAATAACATTATACAAAGTTGCAACGAAGTGACTGTCCATTCACGTCAGTGCCCCAAACATTGTTGGAGATGTCCGAAGGCACCGCGACCGGTAGCCTTATGTTTGACAAAATTAATGTTGAAATTAGCCATACACACTTCACAACTTGCAGTGAATTTTAGTCGGACTTTTATTTTCTCTCGTTAAAAACAGATTACAATAGGAATTATCATTTGGAGGTAGAAGTGTGGTAACTCCTTATTGAGGTAGACGCACATAGATCGTCATCGGACGGACGGCACGCATCGGACGGATCGGATTATGCATCAAATCTAATCATCCGATCCGTACGATGCGTGCCGTCTGTCCGATGACGATCTGTGTGCGCCTACCTTTGGATTGCTTGTAACTTATGAATGAATCATGACAGTGACATCAAAATTTTACAGTACTGCCACTAAGGCCCTGTACACATGACGGCGTTGGACGCCGCGTTGGCAAATTGTGATACCGTACACGTGGCGACGTTAAACGCCGCGTTTAACGCTCGGTGCTCAAACGCGCGTTTGACACAACATACGATTACCTATTCACTACAAAAGCGCGCGTTCGACTGAGTGCATGTGTACGTTCCAATGCCCAGTATAGTAACTCGAAGCGCGCTGCAAACGCGGCGGTTGATGTGGAAACTACAAGCGTAGCTTTTTCAAAGCGCGCGTTTGCATGTGTTACGATCCCATTCTTTCTATGTTTGTGTCAAACGCGCGTTTGACAACCGAGCGTTAAACGCAGCGTTTTACGTCGTCATGTGTACAGGCCCTAAACATGGTAGAAAGTTCCCCGAAAATTTAATTCTCGTCCTGCCATGTACAGGTCTATAAAAAATTAAGTAACTTGATTGTGGAACGATCCTCGTACTTTCTTGCAGGGTGATAGGCCTACCTACAAGAACTTGCATAGTTTTTGCAAACTTAGTACTCAGTCGGATAAGGGGGTTATTGACTGCTGAAACTCGGAACGCCTGACCGCTCTCTGCGTGCATACACTCTCAATTATAATAAAATGCACATCTATCATTTATATTGAGACAAAAATGTAGTATATACTATAATTTTAGACGGTTTCATCATTTATTGAAAATTAGTTCACTGTTCGTTCATAACTTCAAGTTTCCAATAAATTATAAATATTTATCTATATATAATTATATACTATATATATTTATCTATATCTGTGTATCTATATATGCTGAAATTAAATTTTTCTATTAATTCTGCCATGATTTCTATAACAGAAATATCATAACTTTGTTGTAGTTCAGACACTGTTACTTGTAAGTATTTGATGTTATAGTTCAGACACTGTGTTACTTGTAAGTATTTGATGTTATAGTTCAGACACTGTGTTACTTGTAAATATTTGAAAACCACTTAATTTTCTTGGAGTATTGAGGAATGCATTTCACACCTGAGGGGGAGCTTCTTCAGCCTCAGAGGCTGAATATTTACAAATATATTTAACACAGTTTCTAAACTACAACAAAGTTTTTATACAGTGTTTCGTCATGGAAAGCAACATCAATGAAATATTATCTTTAGGAATTGTACACAGCGGAAAGTTTACACATATTAGCCTAAGCTGTCAGGCTCGCTTCGCTCGCATCCGTCTAGCCAGGGGGCCGCCCCCTGGACCCCCGTAAAAAATTAGATCAGCAGGCTCGCTTCGCTCGCCATATCAGGCGATATATATTCCCAGTAATAGCTCTGATTGGAGTAGCAGTGCCAATCAATTTTTCCGCGATAAATGCATTTCAATCTTCAACTTGGTGCAACCCTAACAAAGTCAACTCAACTTAATGTCAACCTGACAAAATTATTAATTTAGTTACCAGTTAACAACTGTTTCGAAGAGGTACTCTCTCTAGATTATAGTTCTATATTAACATATGGTATGGACATTTTTCAATTATAATTAAGAGATTGGAATAAGAAGAATATACATGCTAAAAGACGAACTTTAAACCCTTAGAAACCACCCTTAGAGTTAGAATATTGCCAAAAGATTTCTTAGTGCGCCTCTAAAGGGCCAACTGAACATACCTACCAAATTTGAACGTTTTTGGTCCGGTAGATTTTTAGTTCTACGAGTGAGTGAGTGAGTGAGTCAGTCAGTGAGTGAGTGAGTGAGTGCCATTTCGCTTTTATATATATATAGATAGAAAATAGGACTCCATATTAAAGGGAAACACAATTGGGTATTGCAAATTGTACTTCAAAAGAAGTGGAATTGTTATAAAATATATTGAATAGTTGTATTATCTTGTAGTGCTTTTTCTAAGTCTCTTTTTTATTGAAACTTTTTATAAGTTTTAATAGAAAACTCATCCATCAATGTATTAATTAATTCATTCATACAATAATTACATTATTAAAATTATAGGGAGAGAAAAATAAGGTAACCTTGTGCTATTCCTCTCCCAAATTTAGATAAGGTTACACATAGTCCGAAATGGGTTAAGTCTTGTAGTTCTTCACTTCACAAAATTATCAGATCTTAAATATGTTCAAAAAGTAGATTTTTAAATTATGACGCCTCAAAAACAAAAATAGACCATCAACATTATAGTTGATGAATTACAGTTTAGTTTATAAATTCTAATTCTGGAATGTTTCCTTTCAAAATGTTATAAAATAATTATATATCATCTATTTATATAGAAATATAATTCGTATTCACATTTTTAACCAATAATCAAATGCATTTCTATTTTCAGCTTGTTCCTGGAGGTGATATGCAGGGAGATTGATTGGTTTTATAATGAATACTTGCCGAATGCCATTCAAGTTCATTTTAAGTTACTGTAAGTTTTGTAAATTATCATTTGTAAGGTTAATAATCGTTTATAAAATAAAACAGTTGAAAAAGTAGTGTATCTATTTTATTAACCGGTGGTATCCTAAATGTTCATAAATTCACTGTATCAATGAGTGGATCATCAGCCAATCATCTTGATGGTTTATTTGAACTGTAGTGTAACAGATGGAAATAAATTAATGAATTTAATATGGATTTTCGTTTGATAATTATTGTAGTGTAATATATACTATCATTTCAGTAGAAAACATATTATTGAGGAAGTTGGTTTTTATTAGATTAGTAGTTTGGATTTTATCATTCTAAGATAATTAGATATTGTAGTTGAAAAAACTATATTTGATGTATTTTGCTGTTTGTATGTAACATTGCTTTGATAATCAGATTGAGTAGAATTGAGTGCAATCGGGTCTAAGTAATGTATAGCAAGCATCACAACATTTCTTTCCAATGCATAGTTTTGATTATCAATAGTATTTTATTTCATGTCATCTTGTGCTATTGAAAATAATGATTTCTCCGATCTATAGAACGATTTCAATCTATCTGAAGTCTATTTATTTGAGTTTATTAAGTGTCAGTTTGCAATGGACTTTCATTTTTAACCAATCTTGGAGATATTAGTTGCACTTTCTTGTGAGGTCCTCATCCTACTTGAACTGTTGTTCAGTAATCTAATGTAGATAAAAATTATCACTTTTACGCCAATAATTAGTCTCAAGTATCAAAGTTCTACCTGCACGCTGAAGATGTGGTCCTTGCCGCAGTGCCTTGAAACGCATCCGGAATTTACATAACTACTGTTGTTGAAGTGAGCATCTGATAAAGGATTCGATTTTTGCTGTTTTGTTTGTTGTAAGCTGTATTTTTTTGCATTGAATTTAAGGGCTTTTGAATAGTACGGTATTTTTAACGTTTCTTTCTTGAATGTATAGTAAGGTAAGCTATTTTGGTTGCACTACTTGCAATGCACCTGAATAAATTAAGGTATTGAACAGTTTTTGAACATATTACTTCTTTGACTTATAGTGCATCTTCTCATTCGCTTTTTATTTCAAAGCAATTCTGTGACATGTTTTGCTGTAGCTTTTATTGCATTGATACTTGAGGCATGGATCGTATTGGTATTCAACTAATTTTATAAGAGAAGGATATTGCACCTCATAAGTACAGATTTATTAAACAATTAGGCAGCGGTGAATGCAGTGATTTTATCTAGAGCAATAAAACAATATATTGTACATGTGAAAACGGTGGAAGCAGCTATGTAGGACTTTAATATAAATTAAAATGTCAAATGTTAGGAAATACATTGGAAAATAAAATGAATGAAAGACTGAGAATTGGTGTTTTCCTACTCGATTCAGAATTATTCTGAAATAATAATTATTTTTTAAATTCACTCCATATAATATTATGAAGTATGTAATAACTTCTCAGCCTGCCTGTAAAAATTCCTCCTCGGCCTCTAAAGAACTGAAAAAACGTCGATTTCAAGAGTAAGGAAAGTGTAAGAAACAGTTAATTTTTTGAAAAATGTTAAAATCTTTTCAATCTGAATTCTGAACTTGATTAGTTGAGCTATTTTTATAGTTGAATATAGATAGTGTCACATTTTTCTACATTGACTTAATATTACGTAGATATAGTGATTTATTCTCTAGGGATACTCAATAATTTTTCAGTAAGATAGATTATCTTCGCATGGATTAGTAGGTACTTTTTTGAATCAAACAGTTTGACTAGCAGGCCTAGTCTATCAAATACTAGTCTATCAAATTGAAAATACTTAGATAGGCCCATTGATGTACAGTAAATTGATTCATGAGAGTTGATTTTCGTCATGTTAATAAGAATATTTCAAAAAGAAAAACATTCCTGGAATGCGTTAATTCATGGCTCTCAATTTGCTTACTAAATTACCAACTCATTTGGTGGTTTCTCCCAAAAATATAAAAATAATTAAAAATATGACCGGTACATAAAATTAAAGGCTCCGTATCTTACCCCTTTTTATTCGGCAGGTTTTTATTTGACCTACCTTTCACTTGAGAATCTCTTTTCGACCACTTCACCAACGTTTAATCTCACAGGTGACACACTTTTTCCTCTGAAAACAATTTTTGCCAATTGTTTTCCTAAAACCGGTGTTTTATCCATTGTATAACCTTTACTTTTCACTACAACGTTCCACTCACCAGATTAACTACAGACTGGTTAAATATTTTCATTTTCTCACTGTTCACAATGCTATCAGTCACTTCCACACTTAGATTCAATTCAAACTGACAGAATTCCTCATAAATAACATCAACATTCCCCATTTAACCAATGCTGACAGTATGAAGTTGATATCACTATATCTACTGTTGATAATCTTGTCTTCACTCTTGAAATTTGTCCTGTTGATAAGTCCTATGGTTGTTGAGGAATTGGAACATCATTTTTAGATACCGTAATACTGATGGTTCTCAGCTAAAATGATAATCATATCTATCTGTATTTATCACTATAGTGTGATTCACTTCAAAATATAGAAAATATATAAATGTATAAATAAATTGAATGAGATCATTAATTATTAATAACATCAACCATCATGGAGTATGCTAACAGACGTGAATCTCAGTTTATTAAAGCATTTTTTTATAATGCATGATAATTATTAAATTTCACTAGAATTATTCAATAATTCATTATAATAATATTACACGCGGGATCGAGTTACTATGAAGTGGACAAAAATATTTTATCAATATGAGTCACTATGTTGAGCATCTTATTCTTAAAATATATAATACATATCCTATTATATTAAGCGAGCAATTTCTGATTTCTTTTTAATGGTTATCTGGTTATGTATGTCCAACGGATCTCGAAATGGCTCTAACGATTTTCACAAAATTTGGAACATAGTAGGTTTATGATATAAAAATTCGATTGCACTAGGTCTCATCCTGGGAAAACTCGCTGAAGGGCATGAAAGGATAATAATTATTCATCCTTGGAAAAACATATGATAATCTCGTCGTCTGTTGATGATTGAAGTGAGTGAGCGAGTGCATGTGTGTAGGACTGAGATAAAATTATGACTCAGCTGTTGAACTTTTGTAATCATTCAATCAGGTACTTAGTGCCGGTTGCACAAAAGCCGGTTAAATTTTACTCATGATTAATTCAAGTAGAACCAATCAGAGAAGCGATCATTCTGAAATGATCCTCTTTGATTTGGTTCACGTGAAATTAATCAGGATTAAAATTTAACCGGATTTGTGCAACCAGGCGTTTGTGAGAGAAATTTTTGCATTCCTCTGGGAATTGATATCAATTCACTGTGATTAGATAGAACATTTCTGTATGAACTATAAATCATATATTATCATTTCTTCTTTCGTAATAATTTTTTCATGCTTTTTTACTCCGAGCGAAGTTCGGTCCCGATATTTTATTTTACATGAGTAAATTAATCATTGTTGTTCCAATTTTTTAGCTCTAAGGTGATATCTTGCGTCTTACGTTTTCTCATGATGCTCAACCTTTATAATGTTTTCACAAATTAGCTAAATCATTTCAAAAAGTAGTTTGGTTATTAATAGTCTTTTGATTAACTCCTACAAAAACGCTCAAGTTTGAGATAATATAGGTATACTTCAACGATAATAAGTAAACTGATGGGAAGCAATAATAATTATTAATATAATGTCTGGTTCAAAATTGCCTAAAAACACCACGCTAATATAATATAATGCCTGGTTCAAAATTGTCTAAAAATACCACACCATCAGATAAGAAACTAAGTTGAGCAGAGGTTGTAAGTTGACGTGATTCCTAATAATTTCCTCGTAATAAATAAAGTCTCTGGATTAGGAAGACTTCTTTGTTATAATTTGTAAAAAAGTTTTTCGACATAATTTTCCTCATATTGTAACAAATGTGATATATACACTAATCTAACACAATAGGTGAACAAAAATGATGTTGTTTTTTATCAAATTTTATTTCGCCATAATAACAAAAATAATACATAATACAAAGTTGAGTAAAATAATAATCAATCCTTGAACAAGTAATACTCTGCAAATTGAAATAACACATTAGGCGCTGCCTGCAAAACCGAAGTTTGATTGCTGACAATGTTTATCAAACTATAGTCCGTACAAAACTACTTATGACTTGGAGGAATATGCGGCACAGAGAAATTGAGGGAGATCAACCAATTACAGTGATTAATAGAGTCAAAGGTAGAAGCGTAGTTGCCAAATTGTCAGTCGTCTGACTGCTTTCAGACAAGCAACTTCGCATGAGTAGCATGAGCACGTATGAACAGTCACTAGAAGTTTGAGAACGCTGACCGCTTCAAAACGGCAACATCGCGCCTCTGTATCCCTCCCGCTGTATGCTTTCTCTGCCACGCATGTCCATCCCAAGTAAGAAGTAATTTTGTACAGAGTATAATGTGGTTGGTGAGGGAATGCTTGGAGAGTGCATGGCAGGAATAGGCATGGTTTCATGCTACCAGAGATGAACAAATATTCTCTAGTATACTCTAATATACCTGTAGTATACCTAATATACCTCTAATATCCTCGAGAAGTAGCATACCTCTTTTCTCTCTAATGCTACACGCAGTGTGCTTACTCTTCTTCTTCTCAGATCAACAAACCTTTAACTCTTGGCAGAGGAAACTTCTATAATTTATTTTATTGATTTTTAATTTATCAAATCAATAACTCATAATTTTATACAAGAAACTCAATCTACTTTACTTTCTCCGGCTACTAAAAAGCTAAAATTTTTAATTTATTAGATGGTTTATTCCGTGCTCTGGGATAACAACAGTGTAGCTTTTGCAATGTACCAGGCATTGACTCAGCGATAGCAGAATTGTTTGCGAGACAGCCTTCAACATCAGTAGCTCTTGGTCCATGTTCCTCAGGCCACCACACGATGGCAGTTCTTCTATTGACTTGGAAAGTGAGACATGACTTTGCTCAACGAGAAACAAATGTTCTCGAAGTTTGGCTAAGGAAGATGGTGTTACGTTTGAACATTTAATCAGGTGTTCTCTCAAAGGCGGTGGAGGCTTCTTTGAATGATATTCAGCCACAGCTCGTAATCTATTGACCCATTGTTGACGAGAGCGTGCGTTTTGGGCCCGCAGCATGACCAGTTCTCCCGACGTAGGGTTCACTGTGAACGTTTTCGAGTCTTCGTCACTGGGAGAAATGACGGCTGCTTCCAAGTGTACCCTGCCTCGTGGTTGGTCCGTCACATTCAAATAATAGTTGAGAATTCCTGTTCTAGGATCCAAAATGAACCATCTATATTGCCAACCCTTTACGACATTCGTGTACTTGGAAAGTTGGCCTTTATATACTTCTGTTGTAATATTCATCTTCGAAGTAATCTGATCACCATTACAAAAGGACACGAGTGAAATTGTTACTCGATGCTGGAGCTAGAAAACAGAAATTTCTTAAATAAATCAGTCTATGTTTTTTATTATTGACTGAGAAATAATGTCAGCTGATTCTCACTGATTTGATGTAACACTTTTTCGACATCCAGAACTTTTTGCATATCTCATATTATTCAATGTTAATTTTCAATGCTGAACATAAACAATATACGAAATTTTTATTTTATGTTTGGTTTTGAAGCATCAAAATTAAAAATCTACTTTGTGAAAATAGTTAAGAACTGACAATTTTGTGAAGTGAACGACTACAAGACTTAACCTATTTCGGACTAAGTTATGTGTAACCTTATCTAAATTTGGGAGAGGAATAGCACAAGGTTACCTATTATTTCTCTCCCTATCATTTTGATGATGTAATTATTGTATGAACCTACAAAGAATAAATAATAAATTGAAAAGCTAGATTTTCATGATTCCTCAAATTAAATAACTTCAATAACTGTTATAGTGATTCTCACCTCACTTTCAGTATTAGCTACAAGGGATTCATAGATAAAATTCAAAGGGAAAGCTGACAGTTTTACTTGAATTACTATAAATTCCCTGTGGTAGTTGGTAAGTTCTTTCCAGTTTGTTTCAAAAGTTAATGAGTTATGAGGGGCTAAGGGGCGGTTTTCCCGAGAAAATATTATGGGAAATAAAAGTGCGGGAAATATTGAGTTTGAGGTGGGGAAAAATAGTGTGGCAGAATCCAATCAGATCGTACAAGACATGGGGGAACGAGGATAACTGTGGAGAAGATATGAGCCAATAATATCATTGATTAGAGCACTGAGTCACTGTCGTTAAAACTGCAATTGATCAACTTTCGGTGGAAAGTTGGGATCAACTTTCGGTGGAAAGTGGGATCAACTTTTTGTGAGTGGGTCTCATAGGGAGTTTTGGTATATGGTGAAATCACTTTGGTCTGTCAGCAGTGGTTGAATGGAATAAGCTTGGTGTTATTTATAAAGATTGATGGCACAGTTTGAAGTGGAAATCTCTCTTTATCAATTAATGCTTTTGGATATCATTGTTGTCATTCAAGTTTAATTCCCTAGTCTTCTCTGGCGGTTTAGTGTTTTGGTTGGTAGTTTTTTAGATTCCAAAGTTTTTTAGTTTTGAGAAAAATGATTAATGATTGTTCTATCTTCATAAAACTATAAAATAATAAATTTGTCAACTAACTTATGAAACTTATGAAACTCTTTAACTTATATTTTAATAACTGATTAACTTATTTATCAAACTCTATCTTCATCAACTTTAGGTTGAAACTTTTATTGTGTAAGTTATAAATTGTATTTATATTCCTAAGAATTAATTTTCATTATGTTTCAAAGTAACAACTACTCTATTAGTAGAAAGGCAACATAATTATCAAGTTCTAATTTTATCGTGGAAAAATCCTTCATCTCTGAATACGTGTTTAATTTATTACAAACTATTCTCTGTCGCTACTATCATGAAGGAAAGGAAATAGTTATTTGTGCAACTAGTGCGCAAAGTGACAGTTTGCTGCACCGAAAGAAACGTTTACGCCCGAGCCGTTGGCGAGGGCGGAATGGTTTCTTGAGTGCAGCAGAGGAACTTTGCGCACGTATTTCACATTAAATTTTCCTACAGTTTACTATGAATATGAAAGTGGATAATCATGGGTAAAATTCCCTGAAATCCATCAAATGTTTTTCTGTGTAATTTTATTATTAATAAAACCTCAATTTATTTAAAATTGAATAATAATAATGTAGTAATGAATGAAGGCGGCTCACTCATGTGGTGGCTGTCGCACCTCACTATACGTGCACCTCACTATACCACAGTCAGTGCAACTTAATTTTGATTTTCCTGCACTGGTGCTCCATTAACCTACTAACTTTTTTGTGTTGCCATGTTGCAAATCTGGAGTGCAGAAAAAAATTTTCCCGCACTAGAGCGGAAAGTGATTCTTAGTGTATTGTAATCAGTACAGGAACAGCAACTTTCCGAGGTAGCTGTAGGAAAACGTTATTTGTTTTTCCTTTTTCCTGTGCTACTGCAGATATAGATGGTTAATTTCACTAAAGTGAAATAATGGAGAATTTCTCAATGATGCGTTGAAAAATTGCTGAATGGAATAAACTGTGTAATGTAGCCGATTATTTGACATGAATTTTCACAATCCGAGAGCATCCATTGTTTAAAAATTGAAAGTGTTGACAACGGTGAAAATTCATGACAAGTAAAATTGGACTGAAAATGGAAGGTTGGTGTCACAGTTGGAGGAAGTGATGGAGAGATGGAGAAGGTACTACGAAAATAAGTTCCAAAGAAATGAGAATGAAACAGGGTTTGACCAAGATGAGCATCAGCAAATGATGGATGAATTGATAGATGGCATAACCAATGAGATCACTACAAATGAAGTGGAAGAATCAATAAAAAGGCTGAGGACAGGAAGGGCTGCGGGAGAGGATGGGATTGTGCCAGAGCTAATAAAATGGGGAGGAGATCTCTTGATAGAGAAGATGACAAGTTTGATCAACTTGATATGGCATCAAGAAAGAGTTCCCAGTCAATGGACCAAGAATATTATCATCCCTATCCACAAGAAGGGCCCCACCACAGACTGTGAAAATTATAGAGCGGTTTGCCTCTCTCAAGTGAGCATGAAAGTATACACGGGTATTCTGGAGAAACGTTTGCGCAAAGTTGTAGAGCAAGAGATGGAGGAGGAACAGGCAGCGTTTAGGCCGGGTAGACAGGCCCAGGAGCATGTGTCATCGCTGAGGAATATATGCTCAAAATTTTTAGAGAGGGGAAAGCCTGTCTATTTAGCTTTCTTAGACCTGAAGGCTGCTTTTGACTCAGTTCCACGACAGGTGATATGGGAAGCCTTAAAAAGAAAGAGAGTACCTGAAAAGCTGATCAAGGCCATCATTAGTGTCAATGTAGGAATGAGAGCGAAAGTGCGAATATGTGGAGGAATGTCCCATGAATTTGGTATGGAGATGGGGGTAAAACAGGGTGACAGTCTGAGTCCCCTACTCTTCATATTAGTGATGGATGAGATCCATAAGGTGTGCAAGAGAAGGACCCAGAATATGATGGTAGGGTATTGGAACATGCGACCGATTGGGGCAAGAGCTCTCCTATATGCGGACGATATAGTGCTGATTGCTGATACTCAGCAGAAACTCCAACAATCAGTGACAGAATGGGCTGAGGAGCTGAAACGAAGAGGAATGATTATGAATGTGAGTAAAAGTAAGGTGATGGTGGTTTCAAGAGGAGGGAGAGAGAATATTCAAATTATGGTGAGTGAAGAACTGCTCGAACAGGTAGGGAAGTACGAATACCTTGGTACAATGTTTACTGAGGACGGAAAAATAGATCTGGAAGTGATGAATAGGGTGAGAAAGGGATCTACGGCCTACTATGCAATCAAGGATTGCATTTTTGGGAAAAGAGAGATAGAAAAAAGAATTAAAAATCACGTCTATCGATCAGTAATTGAACCCATCATGTTGTACGGGAGTGAAAGCTGGCCCATTAAATCATGCCATGAGAATAAAATCAGGACGGTGGAATGAAGTGTCACAGGAAATCAGTAGGAAAGACCAGGAGAGATAGGATTCGAAACACCAGGATAAGAGAGGAAGTTGGCATGAGAGATGTGAGCGAGAGGATAGAAATGAGGCAGCTTGGATGGTTTGGGCATATACAGCGGATGGGGGATGATAGAAAGGCCAAACAGTATGTAAATGTCAGAGTACAGGGCAAAAGAACAGTGGGCCGTCCAAGGTATTCGTACGAGGACAGAATAGAGGAAATAGGGAGGAGAAGGGGAAAGAGTGTTCCTGACTGATGTGGCTCAGACTCCATGGCATCAAATTGAAGCATTACCCTCAGTTGATGACATGGTCAAGACTTTCGAGAATTGGACTTTGACTTTGTATGACAAACATGCACCTTATGTGACAAGGAGGATTAATAGAAAACGACGAGTACCGTGGATGACTGAAGACATACTTAAGATGATGGGACGTAGAGACAAAGCACATAGAAAATTTAAAAAGACATTTGACTTGGACAGTTTGATAGAGTATAGGAGCCTTAGAAATAGGGTTAAACAGGAATTACGGAACTCAAAGATTAGGTACTTGAATTCGTTTATGACAAACAATAGACAAGACTCTAAATCACTTTGGCAGGGAATAAAAGAATTCGGGCTTGGCAAAGAGAAATCGAATCCACAAATTGACTTACCATTGAATAATATAAATGACCATTTCGTTTCACACTCTAACCAACGCGACGAAGTTGTCATTGCTAATCACATTGATGATCTTGAAGAGCAGGTTACAAACTTAGATTTACCAATCACTGATCAATTTCATTTCCATCCAATCTCAGAAGAAGACACTTTCAGAGCAATTCAACGTATTCATAGTAATGCTATGGGTGTAGACAAAATTCCTATTAAATTTATCAAGAAGATGTTATTTGCTGTTTTACCAACCATTACATACATTTTCAACAAGTCACTTGAAGAAGGCATTTTCCCTGAAAACTGGAAGTTTGCTCTGGTTCGCCCTCTAAATAAAGTTCCATCACCCAATAAAGTTGAGGATTTTAGACCAATCAGTATTTACCTGCATTGTCCAAAGTGCTAGAAAGACTCATTCATGCTCAAGTTGTAAAATTTCTAGACAACAATAGTAAGCTTCATAACTTTCAATCAGGCTTTAGAAAATTCCATTCAACTGAGACAGCTCTGCTTCGTGTCACTGATGATATAAGGTTAGCTATGGACCAAAGAAAATGCACCATCCTCACCCTATTTGATTTTTCTAAAGCATTCGATACTGTTGATCATACAGTCCTTCTGAATAAGTTGGCTATTCTTGGTTTCAGTCACAACTCGTTAGTTTGGTTTAAATCCTATCTATTAGGTAGGAAACAATGTGTATCTGTCGGTGACAAAAAGTCAACTTGGAAAAACGTTATGCATGGAGTACCACAAGGTTCAATTTTAGGCCCTCTCCTCTTCACTTTGTATGCTAATGACCTTTCTTCCATTATCAAATTCTCCAGTTTCCATACTTATGCAGACGACCTTCAAATCTATTTAAGCTGTCCCATAACAAAAATTAATGAAACAGTTGGAATAATGAATCAGGATATCAATTCGATAGTGGAATGGACAAAGAAAAATGGCCTTAAGCTTAATCCCATCAAAACACAACCCATTATAATTGGATATTCTCGTCTTATAAACAATATTGACCTTGAATCGATTCACAAAATTAGTGTAGACGGTAATGACATTCCTTACTGTAGCTCAGTTAAAAATTTAGGCATTATTATGAATAATACTCTTGACTGGTCAGAACAAGTGAACAAAACTTGTAAAAAGGTATTCTCAGCCATGCATGCATTGAAGAAAATGCACGATATCCTCCCTAGAAACATTAAATTATTATTGGTTCAATCTCTCATCTTCCCACATTTAATGTATTGTAATTCTGTTCTTAACGATATGCAAGTCACTCTGAATGATAAACTACAGCGTTGCCAAAATTATTGTCTACGTTTCGTCTACTCTCTCCAACGCCATGATCATATCACCCCAGCCCACATTGCTAGTTCAACATTAAAGCTTCCCGATCAGAGGCTTTTTCGAATAGTCAAGCTTGTTATCTTGATATACGGTAATCCGAACTATTTTAAAGATGATTTCAAATTTGTCTCTGAAGGTAGGAGGATAGATGCTTCACATACTAGAACCGGAGAAAGTACTTTAAGGATACCCAATCATCGAACTACTATTTTCACAAAATCCTTCTTAGTCAGTGCCTGTCGTGCATGGAATGCACTTCCTGTTTCTATCAGGTCCATCGAGAGCCGAGCGAGCTTCATCCTGACTTTAAAAAAACATCTTTTGGAACAAATGACTGAAACTGTCCGGCCCTAGAACGATCACATGACATCCACCCCCCCCCATCCCACAAATACAAACCTTTAAACCATGTTATAAACGAATTGTATATATATATATATATATATATATATATTATATAAACTCATGTTATTTCAATTATCCACTGCATAATGCTGTATATTACTGAAAGTTGATAACCCTGATCTACTTTCAGCCTACTTCATTTTATTAATCAATTATTGATCTTATCTACCTATATAATTATTTTACTCTATCAATTTTCTGTTTTTTTTTCTCTTAAATATTCATATTGATTAAAACTTTTACAATATTTCCATTAATAAATAAATCCTTAGTTTAAATAACGAAATTAACGTTTTGGTAGAGAGTTAGTGGGGAGGATATTTTAATATTCTTCCGAAGAATGGACATTGATATGTCCAAAGCTCCGCCAATTTATGTAGATGCATAACAATATGATTATTATCTATAGTTATTATATTACAAACTGCTTTTTCATATCATATACAGTTCAATAATTATTTTCTTAGTCTATATTATGTAAATTCATCTATAATTTTGCTGTATTGTAAGCTATTGTATATAAGTGTATAAGCCAGTATATATTGTAATCTACATAAATAAAGTACTCAATCAATCAATCAATCAATCTCTCTCTCTCTCTCTCTCTCTCTCTCTCTCTCTCTCTCTCTCATCTCTCTCTCTCTCCTTCTTCTCACTTTGATGTTTTGTTTCTTTCTCTTCCCATTTTCTTTTCTTCCTCTTCTCATTTTCTGTTCGCGCTCTCTCTCTCCTTTCTATCACCTCCCGCCGAGACAATCACAATTTTATTTTGATAGGCTTCATTGCAGTCTAGACTGTGCATTTGACGTGATAATTTATTGGCCGAGTTCGCCTACGTTCCAGACTGAATAAATAAAATATTTATTCGGTTGATAATTCTATCTGTCAACAGTGTGTAGAGGTGGTAATATAATATATAGACATAGGGGAAGCATACGCTTCTTGTATGCTTACTCTATATAATATAGGTATTGGTTAAGTATGTTACATGTGGTAATGGGTGGCATTGTTCGCCATACAAAATCCAGGCATACTTATTTTATTTATTGTCCTGTTGATGGTGATATGATAAGTTTAAGTTGATATGAATGTATTGTCTCGTGGATTGACACAATACATTGTTGTAGATATGTCTTGAAAATGCGATAAGAGTGTGGGGTGATGTAATTTGGACTAACTAGAACGTAAAGTGACTTGGGTTACTATTATCAATTATCAATTATCCAGAGTTCTTTAGTAGGCTACATGGAGGAAAGCAGATTGAAATTTTACAAGTTCGGATATCAAGTCATGGGTTCCTGATTGTACGATTTATAGCACTCAAGATTAATAATTGATAATAATTGTAGTTCATTTTCAGTCAGTTCAATAATTCAATTATTAGAAACCTTAGTTCAATGAAACTTTAAACTGTGATGTTAAAGTATCATATAATGTCGAATTCATATGGAAGGATATATTCGATTTGCCAACACAGTCGATGCAGAGTTATCTCATTAACTGTGATAATTTATTAAACTGAAATTTGTAAAACCTAATCAAATGTATTAAATTTTGAATTGAAAATACTACAATACTGATGATGCTTCAATTAATAAGCAAGTATAATCATTAAGAAATAAAACAAATTATTCAGTTACATGGGTTTGCTTGAAAATATTGCAATTTCACATAATTTGGTGAGACGCCAACTTATTTGATTCTAATTCTACATATACTTTTGAAATTAGCTGAGTTCTGAGTTTGCTTTTCTCGGTCTGGAAGTTTGGACCAATTTGATGGAATAAAATTTAGTTTTTATACAATTTGATCCACCTTATTCTCAGATAGAATCAGATCTTGAATTTCCATACCATTTCGAATTCAATGGATTAGAATTGCAAACTTTTCCATTTTCATCAAACTGATATGAATGGATTCCATATACTACCAATTAGTACAAATAATTGTATAGTTCTGGTACAAATTTTGATGAATTAGGTATAGGTAAGGCCCAAAAATACTACATAATATTTTACTATTCCAAGGATCAGGGTTGATGAATATATTCATTTGTATTTTTTATGGAGTAGAGAAGATATTGTTTTTGTATATTTTCACTTCAATAATATATAATAAATGCTCATCTGTTTCCCTACATCCTCGTTTGACTCTGAAGATCAGGATATTACTTGTAAAGTGAAAGCTGCATAGTTATTAAAGCTGCGTCTACACCAAAGTTATTAAAATGTTAATAAACTAATCCTTATAAATTCTATTAGATTGAACATAACTTGTCATACACATGATGAACATATATGTGTTTAATAAAACACATGTGTATCTAATAGAATCTATAACGATTAAGTTATTAACATTTTGTGTATAGAACATATGTGTATCTAATAGAATCTATAACGATTAAGTTATTAACATTTTGTGTATAGAACATATGTGTATCTAATAGAATCTATAACGATTAAGTTATTAACATTTTGTGTATAGAACATATGTGTATCTAATAGAATCTATAACGATTAAGTTATTAACATTTTGTGTATAGAACATATGTGTATCTAATAGAATCTATAACGATTAAGTTATTAACATTTTGTGTATAGAACATATGTGTATCTAATAGAATCTATAACGATTAAGTTATTAACATTTTGTTAAAAACGCAGCTCAAGGGTGAATCGTATGATACTACATTTTTTTTATTTGTATAATGCAATTATTAGAAGTTCTCTCATGATGGATAGGAATATGCACTCGAACATTCTTGGAAATGTGTAGTCTATTCTAACCTCCAGAGTTGTTTCAGGATTGAACGGATATAGGAAAACGGCTAGATATGCATCAATTGAAAAAGTTTGCACCCTTTTGACACATTGTCCAGATAGTGTGCCGGATATTTTTTCGTGGCGTTGAAAAAAGAAATTGAAAATAATAATAATGGTAGCTGGTGTACGGAAATCGGTCCCGCGATGTGACAATGTCATTGATATGCTCTGACCTCTTTCTCTCTATCACTGTCTCTCTCTCACTCTCTCACATACACATATGAGGTCTCAGTACAGGAAAGGGAGCTGCATGTATGTATTTTTTATGAAATATGTGAGGGGTGTGTGTCATGTATACGAAACATGCTTCTTTCGATTTGCAAACGTGTTTTTCGATATCAGCAATCAGCAAACTGTGACCCTTTTGTTTTGCAGCGTGACATCATGCCTAATACTGTTTTTTTAGAACAATTCCGATTCCCTCACTGTCTAGTGGTAGGGAGTGTTTGAAATACTGTGTATGTTCTAAATGTGTATTGAAATAATTTCATTTTCTTAAGAGTATGTGCAAAAATGTCCAGGGTCTCACTATTTTGAGTTTCATTAAGCTTTATCTAATGTTGAAATAGATAATAATATTCATATCAAGGGATAGCTTACTAACTGTAGGTTATGTTGATGTATAATATTCACTGTTTCTCAGGCTCTCACTATTTTGAGTTTCATTAAGCTTATCTAGTGTTGAAATAGAATAACATATTTCCATAAAAAAATAAGCGTACTAACTGTAGGCTATGTTAATGAATATTTTCCACTGAAAACTGTAAACAAGCTGACAGTTATAATGAAAATGTCACTGTAACTGAATCAAGGATTTGGAGACTGAACAAACTATAGAATTAATAAGTGAGAAGACATCGATGGAAGGAGAAGGATGGTAGAGAAAAGGTATGACGAAAATAAGGTGGGAAAACAGGGAAGAAAAGACGAGAAGGAGAACAATGCACTAAGGTTAAGTGCCAATAAGCTGGGTCGTTTGCCAATGTTTGATGAGAGAGAGAGAGAGAGAGAGAGAGTGTGTGCGAGAGAGAGAGATAAATAGAGAAAGAGATATAGTGAGAGAGATATAGTGAGAGAGATTGTGTGACAGAGAGAGGATTTATGCGAAGGGAGATAAAATAAAGAGAAAGAACGAAAGAAAATAGTTGGAGTGGGGGATTGAGAGAAAGAGATTGAGAAAGGGTGGGTGTGGAGTATTGAGGAGAATGAAGGAAGAGAGGGATGGAGGCGAATGAAGAAGAAGGATTAAGAATGAGAATGAGAGAGAATTGATGAAGATTGACTGAGAAAGAAAAGTAAAAGGCGATAGATCAGATGAGAAATTAGATTTAGGAGAGATGATAAAAGGAAAAATTAAAATTAACTAGCAGGTAAACTGTGCTCCTGAAGGGTCTAATTGAAAACTTGACCAACTGAAATATTAAAGAATTTAAAATAGGATTATTGCCATACTCGGTAAATTAAGTATCTATATTCAAAATTTCAAGTTAATCAGTCCAGTAGTTCAGACGTGATGATGCGTCAATTGTGTATTTCCTATCCCGTACATAAACCAATTCTTTCTTCCATAATACTAAAGGTAATCCAATAAATAATAATCTGTAATAATAGATTAATTATTAGAGATTAGATGCAAATGCTTTTTTTTTAGATCAAATATCATACTGACCATGATATACTGCTGCTTCATAAGAATTGTAAATGCAACTGACTATTCACTAATAGGATTTGGAAATGAGAGATCAAGAAAGAGAGATTGATTGATTGATTGAGTACTTCATTTTATGTAGATTACAATACAGCAAAATTATAGATGAATTTACATAATATAGACTAAGAAAATAATTATTGAACTGTATATGATATGAAAAAGCAATTTCTAATATAATAACTATAGATAACTATATATTGTTATGCATCCAAGAAGACTAACAAATTGTCAAAAAACCACTGATTTATTGATAATTAGAAAGACCGGTTTCGGTTATTACACCATTGTCAATCTCTGATAAACTAAAACTAAATACAAGAGCAGCAGAATTTATACTGGTAGGCGAGTACTGCTATTGGTCGAGGGCATGAACGCCTGCCATTGGCCTAGCTAGACAGTCTCCTCCCCCTCAACGGTGTGACAAAATGGCGGCTTAAGCAACAGAATCGCCATGATAATAAAATTTACTTTGAGTACAAAATAAGAACCAAGAAAACAAGTGTGAAAGATAATAAAACAAATATGTAAATGGAAAAACTATTGACTAATGTATGCTTACAATTTTATGATAAAACTAAATTCGTAGTGTTGTACTGGTTGGAATGAATCTGGTCATTTAAACTATACTGGGAATTTTCCTTAATTACTCTTGTTATTCCTAAAGCCTCTAGAATATTCAAAGATCTGTCTTTGTTATTAACATGCAGAAACTCAACATTCTCCTTAACTGTGAACTTGTGATTCTTTGTTATCAAATGTTCTGCAAAGTTAGATTCCTCATTTTGTTTATTCCCAATCTCTGATGTGTTCTTTAATTCTACTTTTGAAACTTCTACCAGTCTGACCCACGTAACAAGCATTACAATCATCACATTTAAGTTTGTACACCCCTCTTTTATCCCAAATATCAATTTTGTCTTAACTTCAGCTAAATAGACTATTTAAAATCGGTTTGGTCTTGAAAGCAACATGAAATCCATTCCTCTTCAATTCCCTACCTATTTTATCAGATACAAGGCCTAAATATGGGATTGTTATCCAAGTCTTCTCCTCACAGTTTGAGCCTACAAAGCTAGAATTGATTGAAATTTTTCTATTAATTTTACTCAATAATCTGTCCACTATACTTTCTTCATACCCATTTGTGACAGCTATCTGTTTAATTTTAGTGATCTCAATATCAAAATCATGATGGCTCATAGGTATTGTTAGTGCTCTATAGACCATACTATTGAAAGCAGCAAGTTTGTGAGGAATAGGATGACAAGAATGAAGAGGAATGATAACATCAGTATGGGTTGGCTTTCTGAAAATGGAAAATTTGTGAAAACCAGTGCTATGATCTATTCTTGAATCTAGAAAATTCAATACACAATCCTGTTCTACCTCTACAGTGAATTTTATACTCTGATGTAATCCATTCAGGTAGGAAAGAAAATTGTCTAGTTGTCTGTTACTTCCTTTCCATAAGCAAATAATATCATCAACATATCGAAACCAGTAAACAATTTTATCTTTGAAATGTCTATTTTCAAATAAACTATAGTTAGTTATAAACTATAGTTAGTTATAAATAGTTATAAACTATTTTAGTTTATCAGAGATTGACAATGGTGTAATAACCGAAACCGGTCTTTCTAATTATCAATAAATCAGTGGTTTTTTGACAATTTCTTAGTCTTTTTTATTCAATATGAATAATTACCACAATATCAACTTCTCAACTATACAAAAAGTTATGCATCCACATAAATTGGCGGAGCTTTGGACATATCAATGTCCATTCTTCGGAAAGAATATTAAAAATATCCTCCCCAAAACTCTCTGCCAAGACGGAGAGAGAGGATGAGAGAAGGAGAGAGAGAGGAGAGAGAGAGAGAGAGAGAGAGAGGAGAGAGGAGAGAGAGAGAGAGAGAGAGAGAGAAAGAGAGGAGCAGAGTGTGGGAGAGTTTGGAAGAGATATAAAGGAACAATGAGTAAAGAAGAGAGAAAAAAATGAGTGTGTTTGATAGAAATGAAGAGAAAGCTGATATAAGAGGAGCTATGGAGAAGAATGAAGAGACAGAAATCTAAAGGGAGAAAGAGAGAGTGAGTGAAAGAAAAACAGTGTAAGAGGGAAAGAGTAGAAGGAAAACGCTCGTGATTTGTAATAGAGGAAGTGAGACGAAGAGAGTGTACAGCACTAGATTGGAACTCTTTCTCAGCGCCCCATGAAAATAACAGGGAACAAATTTATTTCTTGGGGGTTCTCAAGAATTCAATTCGGAGCTAGAAGCTGGAACTGGGTCTCTCTCTCTGTCTCTCTCTTCCTGGCGAGAGGACAAACAGAGGCCTCAGTCTCGGCTGGACTTGAATTTTTTATTCGCCATCTCGAAACACGGCGGCTCCCGAAAAGCTAGAGATTCCATTGAGAAATATACAGCTTTCCTTTCTCTTATCCACGTGCTCTTTCGCCTACTCTATCGAAGTTATTTTCCTATCCATACATTGAGAAAAGGATGGAGAATGTGGAAGCGAGGCGGTTGGGAAAGGACAGTAAATGCAGCATGAAAACCCAGTGGAAATCGCGAGTCTTGGCAGCTTGAGATTTCCCGATTATGTTCGGCCTATCGCGAGGTTGGGAAATCTATTGTGTGGTTCATTACTAAATGTCAGCATTTATTGAATGTGAAACATTGATCCACCACAAACGGTTTTATTTTAAAAGAATGCAAATCCTGAATTTCAGTTGATATTTAATTATTTATCAAAATCCTATCATAAAGTTCCTGAGATCGAAGAAAGTTCGGCATGATTACTTTTATTGTAGGGGCACCCATTCACCTTGCACGTAGTAATAGAAACTATGCCTTAATTGAACGAGCGAAGTGAGTTCTAAAGGTGCGTACAGATAAACGCGCCGGGAACATGAGCAACTCACTTTTAATCAGCTGACTATATCTGTATTTTTACAGAGCCGGTAAGATACAGATATAAAAAGCTTGGCATCAGCTGATTAATAGTATAACATTTTTTAAAACCATAAAACCATTTAATTTAAAAAAGAAAAAAGGGGCACTTTGTTCCGTGAGTGTTTTTTTTACAAGAAAAATATTTGATAAAAAAAAGCATCTAGGTTTTTAAGGAAAAATAGATGTTTTTTTTTAATAGCAAAATAGTTTAAATTAGTGTACTATAGGAAGATGCCTGAATAAAGGAATACCCTGATAGGGTATATAAAGTAATTAAAAAGATTTCCTCTTAAAGTGAATTGCTCATGTTCGCGGCACGTAAATCTGTACGCACCTTAAGATTCAAGTCGACGGCTATGCATTTCTCTGTATGTTTATACTCTTGTTTATATTTATGTTTTTATGTTCGGCATTTACAGCGAAACGCAGCAATAGATTTTTATGAAATTTGACAGATATGTTCTGTTTTGAATTTCGCGTCGACGTATACATAAGTTTTTTTTGAAATTTTGCATTTTAAGGATAATACAAAAGGAAAAGGAGTCTTCTTCGAACGCCAATATTACCGTAGAAATCAGACTTTAGAATTATACATCATAAATCAGCTGTCGAGTGGATTATAAATTGCATGTAATGACGCATGCAATTATTCAATTTCTCAATGTAACTTGGTGAAACAGCTGTTGTGTGGCATGCAGTGAGGCATGCAATTGATAACTTGAAGTAGCTTAGTATTTTTTCCCGACTTTTCTCTGCTTTCAACTTGGCAAACTTTTGATGATAGTAGCATAGCTGTTTACATCAAATTATTAGCATTGTCGATACAACAACCCAAACAGCCATCAGTCGTTTATACACCAATATCTCGCCGACAGGACAGAATTTACTCTGGTGGACAGTATTAAAGGAGACTGTGGTTTATTACTGCGCGAGGTCTACACAGAACTACTAATAGTAGTTATAGTAATCGTTACATAGTAATTTAAGTACCTTCATTTTGAGTAGAGCAGTGTGGTTATAGCTAGCAACTTCTGAACGAAAAGCTTCAAGACTTTTGATACAATCTCATAGGTACTAAATCAAATGTTTTTAGACGTTTTTAGAAGTCAATCAACAACTTGGACCTTCACCACACCTTTTCAAAGATTCCGTTTATCTCATTCACCTTTTTCCTTTCACGCTACTTCTTCTTCTTCTTCTCTTCTTCTTCTTCTTCTTCTTCTTCTTCTTCTTCTTCTTCTTTTTATTCTTCTTCTTCTTCTTCTTCTTCTTCTTCTCCTTCTTCTTCTCCTTATTCTTTCTCCTCCTCCTCCTCTCCTCCTCCTCCTCCCCTCCTCCTCCTTCTTCTTCTTCTTCTCCTTCTTCTCCTCCTCCTCCTCCTCCTCCTCCTCCTCCTCCTCCTCCTCCTTCTTCTTCTTCTTCTTCTTCTTCTTCTTCTTCTTCTTCTCTTCTTCTTCCTTTCTCTTCTTCTCCTCCTCCTCCTCCCCTCCTCCTCCTCCTCCTCTCCTCCTCTTCTTCTTCTTCTCCTTCTTCTCTCCTCCTCCTCCTCCTCCTCCTCCTCCTCCTTCTTCTTCTTCTTCTTCTCTTCTTCTTCTTCTTCTTCTTCTTCTTATTCTTCTTCTCTTCTTCTTCTTCTTCTTCTTCTTCTTCTTCTTCTTCTTCTTTCTTCTTCTTTGTTTCTTCTTCTCCTTCTTCTCGTTCTCCGTTCTTTTCTCCTTCTTATTTTTTTATCTTCTTTCCCTCACCATGAGCTGGAATCTGCTGCCTTTAAAGCATCCTAAAAGCATGAAGCGGTTGAGTAGTTTTTCACACACACACACACACACACACACACACACACAACACACACACACCACACACACACACACACACACACACACACACACACACACACACACACACACACACACACACACACACACACACACACACACACACACACACACACACAAACTGGCTTGACTGAGCTACTTTCTCTTCATAGCGTGGAAAGCGCGGAAATCTCTTCTGCTCAGTTTTGACAAATTCATTCAGCAGCCCTCCCTCCTATCTACGCTACTATTTTTCATTCAGATCTTCTGAGATTTTTTGAGTTGTCTGTGTGTTGAAGCCACAGTGGACGCTTCAGATGACCTTTACAGGAATGTTTTCGTGGATGGTTGTGTTATTTGCAATCCTGTTACTTTTTTAGGATAATTTTCGGGATAGAATGTGAATTAAATGATATATCATTGGTAATGTAGAAGACTAGATCTTAGAGTCTCAAATTTCTTGAAATCAATATTTGCTTACTATTTATAGATTTGGAATGATCAATTGGTTATTGATACACAAAACTCAATTCATGACTAATTATGAAATCAATATCAAAATTATACTAAGGACAGAAAGACTATAACGTAAATTACACGGACTCCGTCATAATAATATAATACGAATTCTCGTTTCACAGTGAGAGCTAAGTAGATAAAAATAGTTCCTCCTATAAAAATATGCCTTGCAGCCTCATTACACAGTCATTTGTATGATCATAATACTTCATAGATATCAGTTATAGACATTAAATATTATTTGATACTCTTAACACGGGTCAATAGAGAATCGAAACGTTGATTTGAGTTTGTCAAATATCTATGATCAGTCATATCGAAGATATTCTATCATTATCTATGATAGAATATTTAGAATATATTGATAATAACAGTGATAATAACAGTTAGTTATTGACTGTGATCATACTGACCACAGCCAATATCATACTGACCTTAATCAGTATGATATTGTGCAGTGAGGCCCTAAGTGATGAAATCAGATCCATATAAATCCAATATTAATTATTGCTCTCATAAGTTCTTGTTCTTTTATAATGTACTAATTGTATTTGAATTGAGGAACAACACAAGTCTTATTTTGACAATATAAGTTAGCATGACATTGGAATTACGAAATCTCATCGTAAATATACAGGGTCTGTATAAGTAACCGGACTGACCTCAGGATTTTTTTCATTGCCAAAATATATGTACAATATCTCTGTATACATTGAGAAGGTCATCAGTGTATTATGCGAGAGGGGTTGAAGTTTGAAGTTTTTGATGAAAAGTCTTTTCTTTTCATTGCTGGTTATCACTTGTTAATATGTTAATTATTGTTATATTATAATTTTATTCTGTTCTATTCTTATTGAGGGGCTGAACCGAGATAAATTATTTGAAATCATCAACATCGAATTTTCCCGTTCACAGAAAGAACAGCGCAATCATTTCAGAGAGATTAATTATATTGACAGATGTTATCATATCATTGTGAGTAAACAGGAAGTAGGTACACAATAATATGAATATCCCGGTTTAAAATAATTCAAATGGACTTATATTTGATAATAAAATCATCAGTCTATTTCACAAATCACATTCAAAATATCATCAATATTGGACAGTCATAATTATTCCAGATTTTATTCATGAAATCCGACAGATGACTCCCAAACATGAATTATTGAATATCTGATTTACTGCGATGTGTACCGTATTGTGATATTGTATTCCAGTCAATCCGACGTATATTATTGCATGAATAAACGCGTTTAATAACATCATTGTATCTTGGGCCGCTTCATCTGATTCGTGGATAAGCTGCCTACCTCATCTCATCAAATAAACAGGAGTTTATTGTTTGTGATTTCACTGATAAAACAAATATTGGGGAATTCGAATGAATTCTTGGGTGACTTTCAGTTGTGTAACTCAGGTGATCATTTTTCAGGGAGGAGTGATATTGTACTATTATATGATATTCTAATAACTATATGATATGATATTCTAATATAATTGTTAGATATTCTACTGAAAAATAATTATTTCATTTTATTTGTTGACAATTACGTAATTGAGAGGCAAGTAGAATTGAATGACATTTAAGTTTTTGACAGTTTTATTACGTTTTTCTTATATTACTCTGTTTCCGCATCTGACCACATTATTCAAATGAATATAGAATTTTCAAGTGCCTCCGATCTTTTAAGGGCCCCATACACTAGGGAACGTGGATCGGCCAACTTGGTTCGGGGAACCAAGTTCGTGTAGGATTTGCCCACACACTGAAGTGGGGAGAGCGAACAACCGTTCGTTACTTCAGTGTCTTTCGGGGTCTAGAGGCGAGTGTTTCAAAGTTTGCAGCTGCTGTGGGGAAGAAAATATATTGAATATATATAGCCTAGATAGAATATATCGCCCTGTCGGACGAACCGAACAAAGTTTTTAATCCAGATTGAAGACCAAGTTCGTCACGAATTTGTTTCGCGGTCCGCCAATTTACCACATACACTGGGGAATTTGGTTCGCAAGAACCAAGTTCGCCGATCCAAGTTCCCTAGTGTATGGGGCCCTTAAGATTATTTCTTTAATCCGTGCTCTGCAAGGGTCTAATTAAGAACTTGACAAACTGAAAACTTGACGTAATTAAATCTTGAAGGATTGAAAATAGGCCTATAACCATCCACGGTAAATTAAGAATCTATATGCAAAATTTCAAGTTAATCAGTCCAGTAGTTCAGACGTGATAATGCGTTATTCCTGAATGAATGCGTTATCCCCTACATGACTGTATGAAGGTGGGCGCACACAGATCGTCATCGGACGGACGGCACGCATCGGACGGATCGGACGATTAGATTTGATGCACTGTTTTCAATTGGAGTGCGCATACCTATACGATGCGGATAGGTATGCGCAATCCAATTGAAAATAATGCATCAAATAGAATCTTATCGTCCGATCCGTCCGATGCGTGCCGTCCATCCGATGACGATCTGTGTGCGCCTACCTTAGCCGACTCTTTCCTATATTATATTATAGATGTCTATTCTCTGAATGC
The DNA here is from genome assembly GCF_014356525.2 of Nilaparvata lugens. Lineage (NCBI taxonomy): Eukaryota > Metazoa > Arthropoda > Insecta > Hemiptera > Delphacidae > Nilaparvata > Nilaparvata lugens. Next base: position 4,185,952 of record NC_052509.1, read on the forward strand.
ATTACATTCTCAATCTGATTTGAGCACTGTCTTAATTTCTTCATTTTCAATCAATCACAGATCAGTTTTGAATTCAGTGTGTCGTTAGTGATAACTTGACTCTCTGTAAGAGGAGCTTGAGAACAGAACTAACTCTGAGTAACTATAACTAATCAAATATAGCTAGTTCACTATGGAAAGAGCCTGACTGCCTTATAAAAACTATTGTCAACGATTTATTTATTCAACAAAAATGACAAAACAACTTAATTATAAAATGATTGGAAACGGAAAAAACAGGCTTATAGCCCTTACTAATCCATTCCCGAATTTTGATTGCATATTGGTCCAAAGTAGGTTATGATTCTTCAGCAGTTTTAAACACATACATGAAATATGCATACATGAATTTCAAACACACACACTCTTCTCATGGGGCTACCAACTATAGCACAATCTACCTTCACTTGAAACTTAAGAACTGGTAACGCAAAAGAAACTATATGCAAGCTACTTACAAAAGAAACTATATACAAGAGATCCTATATAAAAGATTAGTCAATTCGAGCGAAGTTGATTAGCAGAATACTAGTAGTTCTGTGAACAGTAGACCTCACGCAGTATTCTCATCCATAAGTACCTGATTGAAACTATGGACCTTATGGAAATACAGCGATAGACTGGCTTCTCCACACTCTGTGTAATCACTAAGTTGGCAACTGACTTATGATGAATAATTCTATAGTCTGGGGCCTGTTTCATAAAAGATACAGGAGAATCACCATTCCAATTACATGCTCAATATAGCCGATAAAATCAGCTGTTCCTGTATTACAGGACTTCTAAATTTTTATGAAACAGGCCCCCTAGTCTGATTTTTACTCTAATATTGGCGTACTAGCCGTCAGGCTCGCTTCGCTCGCCATATCCGTCTAGCCAGGGGGCTCCGCCCCCTGGACCCCCGACTGGATCGCTCCGCTCGCCTGCATTTTTCATTTGAGCATTTTTATCATAATATGTTAGGACAATCCAGTCGGGGGTCAGACTAAACGTCTGGCTAAACGGATATGGCGAGCGAAGCGAGCCTGACGGCTAGTAATATAATATTCCCAGGATTAGTCCAGGCGCTGGCTTACATTGAGCATACATGAGAGAGGCAGAGAATTTGACTTCGGATTATTGTTAGGGGGTCTTTAGTGTATATGAAACTCGATGTCGTCACGTCCCAGGGTGGTCGACAGATTGGGGGGGAGGGGGGTAAGTTGTAAAAAACGCGCGCTTATAAAATAGCCTGTCCTGCAGATACTATTCATAGTACAGCTTTGACTTTTTTCTCAATATTATGTACTTATAACTGGCTTTCAATGTGGTCCTCTACATTTTTGCGATAAACCGCATAGTTTTTCCGCAAAAAAATAAAATATCTCGAAAAATGTATTTTTTTATTATGGACTTTTTGTTATTTCTTGAATATTTAAGTCGTTAGCCGACTTAGAGGAAAAGGTTCCCAATAAACGTTGTAGTCCGTTTCTTCCTGAATTCAATGATATATATAGTTTGGGGGTTACGATCATAGATGCGGTGGTGGGAGGGGGATAAGTAGCACTGTTACGCTGCGGCGCGGTCCTCCCCCATGATTAATGCGCATAGTGGCCTGTCTATCGCATCGCTCCTACTATTCTATGCATTCAAATTATGTATTTCAGGAACGCTATCTTATGTATTTTCGGTCGCTGAACACGATTTTTCAACTCTCAAGCCTCAATAATTGATAATTCTCATCATAATATACAAATTATGGTCAAATTACAAATTTCATCTCATTCTGCAAGGAAACTAAGAAATGACTGTTTGAAATAAACGAAATTTGGGTTTCAAGAAATATATTAAGATAGAAAACGATAATATTTATATGTGTTTATGTTTTATTGTTTTTATTTTAAATTAGTTTATTGTGATGCGCTGCAGGCTACATTATTAATTACACACTGGCCACGCTTACTTGTGATAGTGGTCAGTTAATTTCCAAGAAATGTTTATGGAATTTCTTAGTTCTTTATGGTGAAAATGGAATCCATCATCCATTCATTATCATAATAATTATGTTTAATATGAAAATGTTAAACTTTCGTGAATCTTCAGTTTGTCGTGAACTTTCGAGAAAGTATATCCAATATAATAATATATATAATTATGTCAAATCAAAATGAAATGAAAATTTAAATATTCATTCAAATTATTTCTAACTGTATTATTATAATGGTATTTCACTAACTTTTGATTGATCCATCCATTATGGTATTCCCGCTCAGACTGTTTTGAAATGGTAACAAGTTATTCAGTATAAAAATTTGGGAATAGAATAGTTTTGGGCCATGCCTGTTAATCTTTCCCAAACATATTTATATGATTTATAATTTAATCCACAAATGAATGAATGGATGTATACCTGCACATAGCTAACGTATGGATTATTCCTTTATAGATTCTTGCATGTTACATTAATAAATCTCTGCCACAGATTTAAAAATCAAGTCTCGATGGTTTGGAGAGCATATTATTAGAGTGATTCTTTTACTCTTCTGCTTCTAGTATGTTCACTACATTTATTTGAATTTAGACTATAGACATGAAAAACTATGTACACCTGTATCACTCCATCTTCATTGAGAATTTTCATAACTCTTCTCATCACAAAGTTTCCATAATCTTGCAGCGTATTGAAAGAATTTGTCAACGCTATTTAAGGATCTTGTCAAATCCACAACTAGTTTCACTAATTATTTCATGGGCCAAGTGAGATTAAGCGTTTTTTTCAAATATCCATCAGATGTTGACAGAGATTGCGGTTATTGTAGAAATGCATGCTGTACTAAAACTTCAATGCTGAATTATCTTTAAACAGCTACCTAGTAAAAATGCAGAGATCAGATCTTTTTGTTTTAGAATGAACTAAGACTAGGATTTTTCGTTTGATTGCATCGTGGAGAATGACAGAACTCTGTTTCTTTTTATAGGTGAGAATACACTTTTACAATTTGCCACAACTATGTTCAGATAAAAATCGTTGAAGACCGAATAACTATTTATTTATACATTCAAAAGAGAAACACTGACTGTCTAAAGTTAATGTTTCCTTATTGGAAATTATTTTCTACTTCTGTGGGTATTTTTTTTTCTAGATTTAACACAGACTCCATAACATGGTTTGTGTGATTGAATGAAAAAAGTATGGGTCTTTTCTCGTACAGTTTCTATGTACAATACCAGAGTCCTTCCTTTTGAGCACGAATACAATTCAAGATAATTTAAAGTATGTTACAATAATCAGTCATAAATTTCAAGTAGTCATTGATTTTGCATTGTGATTCTAAAAAAAACTCCACAAATAGCTCCTGACTTCTTTCAAATATACTTTGACAATTTCTCATATTTGAACCGTTCATGAGTCCTTCTTTGTAGTTGTTTCATTGAATTGATTGCTTGCTCTCACACCTGAATTAGACTGATCTCCCCTCAATAGATTTCCAACAGTATTCTCTCCAAATATTTCAGATTCAACAAAGATAACTCCCATTCCACTTCCATTCAAGTATCACCCCAAGACTCAGCCAGATGAAACGTATCTATTCGTAGATATAAGTTACAGAAATCAGTTGATAAAGCTGCGTTTACACCAAAGTTATTAACATAATGTTGATAACTTAATATTTATTAGATTGAACGGAACTTGACAAAACTCATGTTCATCATGTGTATGATAGATTATGTTCAATCAAATAGAATCTATAAAGATTAAGTTATTAACATCTCTTTAATAAATTTGGTGAAAACGAAACATATCACATGGGAGTAATTGGCATTATATCTCTATTTAAAAAAGTACAATATATTTTGTCCAATAGCTTTTTCCACTGAAACCTCAAGGTCAACATTTAAAGTCCAAGAATAGAAAACCAGAAGATCCATTAGAGCATTAATGTTATTATATGAAATTCTAAATAATAATATATTCATGCCACATTTAATCAATTTGTTAAATTTTCATTTTCCATGCAAAAGACCAAGACTTAATATGCTATTTCAAATACCGTTTGTCAGAACCGCTCACCATTTCAATTCCTACCTAAATGGAACAATAGACGAATAGACTAAACCCATTCCTTGATCCCTTCTATGACCGCTACAATACATTCAAGAGATCTAGTGAAAGATTATGCTGCTCAATTGATGAATAAATTATTATTTTTGAGCTCTACTAACTCTCTCTTTCTTCAAATGTTTCTTCTTTCTATATGTATCTTTCATCCTATACCCCTTTACTAACTTTCCGGAATCTAACCCAAAAATCGTTCTCTTCTGACTTTATTAGTTATATACTGAATCGTGATTTATGAAGTGCGATATTTTTTTTTCTTTTTTGTATGTTAATTGTAATGTTATACTATCATCTATGTCATAAGGCTCGTACTGGAGTTTGTCTGTGAGCCTTTCTATGTTTTCTTGGAATAAATAAATAAATTAATAAGATATTCGTGCTTCAATTGTAAATTTATATTGAGAAAATATTTACTCCTGTTACACGGTGCTCTATATGGGGTAGCCTATATTATTTGTTAAACTTACTCCATTTCTTGACTTTCGCAATTCCAAAGTGATCATTGAAATAAAACGAATAATTATTCTCTCTTTATGAGATATTAGTTTTTTATGGACTGAGGAACACAAATAGGATTCCTAACAAGAAACAAGATGGTTTATCATTACAATGTGATCATAAATAATGATAAAGAGATGAAGTTTGTAATTTGACCATAATTGTATATTATGATGAGAATTATCAATTATTGAGGCTTGAGAGTTGAAAAATCGTGTTCAGCGACCGAAAATACATAAGATAGCGTTCCTGAAATACATAATTTGAATGCATAGAATAGTAGGAGCGATGCGATAGACAGGCCACTATGCGCATTAATCATGGGGGAGGACCGCGCCGCAGCGTAACAGTGCTACTTATCCCCCTCCCACCGCCGCATCTATGATCGTAACCCCCAAACTATATATATCATTGAATTCAGGAAGAAACGGACTACAACGTTTATTGGGAACCTTTTCCTCTAAGTCGGCTAACGACTTAAATATTCAAGAAATAACAAAAAGTCCATAATAAAAAAATACATTTTTCGAGATATTTTATTTTTTTGCGGAAAAACTATGCGGTTTATCGCAAAAATGTAGAGGACCACATTGAAAGCCAGTTATAAGTACATAATATTGAGAAAAAAGTCAAAGCTGTACTATGAATAGTATCTGCAGGACAGGCGATTTTATAAGCGCGCGTTTTTTACAACTTACCCCCCTCCCCCCCAATCTGTCGACCACCCTGGGACGTGACGACATCGAGTTTCATATACACTAAAGACCCCCTAACAATAATCCGAAGTCAAATTCTCTGCCTCTCTCATGTATGCTCAATGTAAGCCAGCGCCTGGACTACTCAAGTTGAATGTTAACATCTCTATATTCTAGAATATCATTTGTCATAAAAAGCCGTTATTCTCTCTAGCCGTCTTCAGCTGTCTTCAAAGTTGTTTTACAAAACTTGATCGAGTGAGTGAGTGAGTGAGTGAGTGAGTCAGTCAGTCAGTCAGTCAGTGAGTGAGTGCCATTTCGCTTTTATATATATAGATGAAGGAGGCTCCTTTTTCCTTTTATATTATCCTTGAAATGAAAAATTTCCAAAAACCTTGCATATACGTCGACGCGCAATTAAAAATGATCATACCTGTCAAATTTCATGAAAATCTATTACCGCGTTCCGCCGTAAATGCGCAACATATAAACATTTAAACATTTGAACATTTGAACGTTTGAACGTTTGAACGTTTGAACGTTTGAACGTTTGAACATTTGAACATTTGAACATTTGAACATTTGAACATTTGAACATTTGAACATTTGAACATTTGAACATTTGAACATTTGAACATTTGAACATTTGAACATTTGAACATTTGAACATTTAAACATATAAACATTCAAACATTTAAACATTAAGAGAAATGCCAAACCGTCGACTTGAATCTTAGACTTCACTTCGCTCGGTCAATAACTACAGTATAATTACGCAACTTATTTATAGTGTAGGCTATATCTTTGAAAAAATCATTTGCAAGAACATGAAACCATCAACTTTTATCAGAACAATTCCTGTTTCTACCTTTGGATTGTGTTAACCACATTTTTAATCCGTTTTTATCAACGTAGGGTAGTAGTGTACCAATTATTCTGAGACCCAACCGTCAATCCTTCCATTATTTCCAAGACGTCGTGAAAATAATATTTTTATAGCATCCACAGCTAGGTGAGCGAACTTTATGACCTGAAAGAGAAAAGTCAGCCAATATTTTACTGTAAGTTACGGTCGGATTTGGTCGAGGGTGAGGTTTGAGTCCAATTCGCAATTGCTGGATGAAAAAAGGAAACAATTGCTAAAGCGAGTTTAACGGAGCAATTAGTCAACAATATTAAGAAATTATTAAGCGCTCCGTGACGTCACGCTTGGCGAAAAGGCGCGCTTTACGACTGATTTAAAATTGAATTTCTACTCCAGAAATCATAAACCTTGGTCATTAACCATTTAGCCGTGGCAGCACTGGTTGGAGTGCTAAATCCTGGTTACTTGCGTTTTCAACTTTGCTTTCTCATTTTGTTGTCCTTGTTCTTTCTTCTTCTCGTAGGACTCACCCTCTTTTTTCTCCTTCATATTCTCAGTTTTCATTCACTCCTATTATGTGATGTTTCTATTTTCCTTGGTCTAATCTCTTATCTAATATGTCTCCACTAAAATTCCTCTTTTTGTATTCAATATGATCTAATCAACCCAATGTTCTTCTGTCCCCTTACTTTAATTTCAGTTATTTCCCTCTTCTTCACTCTCCTTTTTCGTTATTCTGTTGTGATTTGATCATTCGTTCCATTTATTTTCTATTCCACTTTTATATCCTATCTTTTTCTCTTTCTATCGATTTCTCATTTATCTTCTCCCCCAGCTTCTTAATATGATTTAATCATCCTAACTTGTTTCCTCTTCTTCTCTTCCTTATTTTAACTCCAGTTATTTCCCTCTTCTCCACTTTCATTTTCTGCTCTTATGCTGTAATTTCATTTCATTCGTTTCATTTATTCTCTATTCCAATTTTATCTCCGTATTTCTCTCTTTTTCTATCAATTTCTCAACTCGCTGTTTCTTTCTATCCTTCATTTCCTCCCTGTTGCATTCCCTGTTTCTCCTCTGACCATTTCCATTTGTTTGAACGAAGGAAGTAAGTCCCCCACTCATGTGTCCAGTAACTCTTCTCCTTCTCATTATCCTTCTTCTTCTGCTTCTTCTCCTTCTTCTTCTTCTTGCTCTCTTTCTCCCGCCACTTGTGGTCTTCCTACATACTTATTCTTCTTCTCAATCCTACAAATCCTTTCTACCATTCATTTTCTCTACCTATCCTATCCTGAAAATCTTCCTTTCACTCTTTTACTTCCGACATTTTCATATTTCTTCTCTTTTCTATTACATTCTATTCTTCATTCTCTCCGGTTCATTACTTTCTTTCTTATATTTCTTCCTATATTCAATATTCTTACTCAATTTATTCCTCCTTTCCCATTCCTGAAATCCTCTTTCTCCTACTTCCACTCTTTTCTTTTATTTACGTTCTCTTCATTATTTCCCTTTCTTTGTTTCTTTCTCATCCTCTCCATTCACTCCTAATTCTTCCCGATATCTTGGTATTGTAGGACAACTTTCTCTCACTCACTATCCATCTCTCTTCTTCACTTATCCACACCCTCATTCCCTTGCAAACAAAAAGCTTAATTAGTCGACGCCCGTGAAATATGTCATGTTTACTGCTCCCGAGTCCCTTTCCCTAAATCCACCCTGATCTGGGACCCCTAAACTTACCCCTTTCTTTCAAATCCCATTCTTTCCTTTTTAGAGCGAAATTATCACGTCTATTACTGTTGCCCTTCAACTCAAAATAACGTTTGGTCGTAACAGTTACTCGAGATAACACTTTCAAGGCGTGAAAAACCTTTTTTTCGAACATTATGTTTAGAAAAACGTAGTTGTCTACCAAGTTCGTAAACAAGTTGATGACGGCTGGTCACAGACCTGTTTACAAAACAAACGTTATTACGATAAATATAGTAAATTAACGTTTAATTATTATACAATATACAATCGTTAAACGTGGATAGAGTGATGTCAAAAAGCAAGACAGCCATTTTCACTCTCTGATAACATCCATGACATCATCATTAGAGGAGCTGTGATGAAATTTGTTTGTCTGTAACATTGACAAGTGTCAAGCAATTAAAATGACTTGAGTTTTGAAGAAACGGCTATAAAAATGATTTACTGTGTGATGCTGAAATGAACACGAAACATTTGGTATAGCTATTGACAGAATACTTGACACTAAAAATTGTTATCTGTCTTTGTTCTAGGTCCATGTTTTCTATTATTTTCATCTCGTCTTGTCTGTTTAATATTTTATTAAATTGTTGTCTTTGGTCTATCAAGGACGTAACTCAAGAAATCGAATAGCTCTTGTCAATTGAAGTGAACAAAATAGCATTAATTGTTTTCAAACTTTCTTCTTTTTGGAGTGGATAATCTATATTATATATAAAAGCGAAATGGCAATCACTGACTGACTGACTCACTCACTCGCAGAACTAAAAATCTACCGGACCAAAAACGTTCAAATTTCGTAGGTATGTTCAGTTGGCCCTTTAGAGGCGCACTAAGAAATCTTTTGGCAATATTGCAACTCTGAGGGTGGTTTTTAAGGGTTTGAAGTTCGTCTTTTAGCATGTATATTTTTCTTATTCTTTTCAGGCCCGGCCCCAGGGGTGGGCGGACCGGGCGGCCGCCCAGGGCGGCAGATTTTTGGGAGCGGCAAATTTTAAGGAACGGAAAATTTTAAAATACAAACAAATAATAAATTCATAATATTAGATGTGAATTATAGTAGATAGTAGAATTATATAGGAAGCTTTTCCAAATTCAAGCTAATGAAGACATATAAGATCAACAATGTCCCAGGAGCATCTGAGTGGTCTAGCGAACATAAAATAGCTCAGTCCCTAGATATTGAAGAATTGGAGATGTAATTTTTCTATGCAAAGGTCAGACGAGCTCTACTTAATCAAACAGGTGTGTTAAACAAACTCGTGTTGTAGCAATTGGAGATTTAATTACTCAGCAAGTTAAGTAGGCCTAATACTTTCTTGCAGTCTCTTGATTTAAAACTACCGTCTTAATTATGTTTTCTAATTGTGTACCGTATCTGTTCCAAACATAAAAATAGTTTAATCAGATATTTTGTGTTACTGTTCCCCAATATTTATATTTGTCAAAATATTTTTGTTTAAATGTCATTTTTAACTTGAACAGCTGGTAACCTTCGGGCAAATTTTTAAGTAAACAATTAGACGGGATTCCTTTGGGGGAGGGGGTTTTTGCCGATTTCGCCCAGGGCGGCAAAGTCCCTAGGGCCGTGCCTGATTCTCTTAATTATAATTGAAAAATGTCCATACCATATGTTAATATAGAACTATAATCTAGAGAGAGTACCTCTTCGAAACAGTTGTTAACTGGTAACTAAATTAATAATTTTGTCAGGTTGGCATTAAGTTGAGTAGACTTTGTTAGGTTAGCACCAAGTTGAAGATTGAAATGCATTTATCGCGTAAAAATTGATTGGGCACTGCTACTTCAATCAGAGCTATTCCTGGGAATATTATATTACTAGCCGTCAGGTTCGCTTCGCTCGGCATATCCGTTTAGCCAGACGTTTAGTCTGGACCCCCGACTGGATCGTCCTTACATATATGATCGCCCTACAAATGAAAAATGCATTCTTGGACGATCCAGTCGGGGGTCCAGACGGTGCTAGACGGATATGGCGAGCGAAGCGAGCCTGACGGCTAGTTATTGATAATTCTGTCAATGGAAGAATCAGATAGACAGCTGTTGTTTTAGGAGTGAGTTTGAGTTTCTTTTCAAGTTTTGAAAATTATTTTCGATTATCAATACAGTATTTTTCAGTTATTATTGACGATTTAGTGAAGTATTCTTATTTAATTTGGTTTCCAACTTTCCTAAATTCTGAATTCCTAGTTTATAAATATTATGGACTCGAAATAGGACAAAATCATGAAGTGTAAACATAACCTTTTTTTGGACAATTTCTAACTAAATTTGGGAAAGGAACAGTTTTGGGCTTTAAGCCTGTTGTTCCTTCCCCAATCATTCATAATTGAGAATTATATTGTATAAAGTATCAATGTATAAATAAATAAATTAATTAATTGATTAATAAATTAATAAATATAAATGAATAAATAAATGTATAAATAATAATATTCAACACTGTATACGCTCTCTGTCGAGTCTTTCTTAAGGTACAGACTTATACGCCACAAACACGCGCATATCACTTCTCATCAGCTGATACTGTTCTCATTATATCTGCATTTGTACAGAAACAGTAAGATACAGATATAATAAACCATAGCATCAGCTGATGAAGAGTGAAATGCGCGTGTTCGTGGCGCATAAGTATGTACGCATCTTGAAAATTGGGACTGAGATTTATGTGAATCCGATCCTTAATTTTCTCCTCTTAATGTAGAAAAAAGGAGAGGAGGAAGAAGATAAAGGAGAAGAAGAAGAAGAAGAAGAAGCAGAAGGAGGAGAAGAAGGAGGGGAAGAAGGAGAAAATTGATGAAGAGGAAGGACATAATGATGAAATGATTATGTGATCTCATTGGTTTTTGAATATCTTATAGCTTATCGTCTACTCACCTTTGCCTATAACCTTCACTCATTCTACTACTGTCTATCTATTAGGATTATTCTGTTGACAAGCTACTAAATAGTATATTTCGCACCTAGGGCCGAAAATGAGACTTTTCCGGCTCGAAATCGGTTTTCAAGTCCGAGGCCGTAGGCCGAGGACTAGAAAAGATTGAGAGCTGGAAAAACATTTTTGCCCGTGGTGCGAACGCTATTTTTCGCCACACACAAAAATAAACAATATATATATATATTGTCACAAAGTGAATTTTTGTGACAGATGGAGAGCCGTCGTCCAGCATAAAATTAGCGAAATTATTCTGTTTTAGAATAAGAATAGGGTCGACTTCCAGATATATCTTGTTGGACTTGTAGTAGTGTATGCCCATCATCACCATCGTCGCCAACCCCTATAAATCATCAGCAACAGATTCATCATAACCAGAAATTTCCAGATCTTGTTTACCACTCTGAGCGTTCTCGTATTTTGTATTGCATTAGCAGCATCCGTATCATCAAAACGATAAGCGACTACCGAGTTGAGTCGGTATCGTTCTTCTTGTAATTTCTGGTGAGAAATATTGTTTACCGGCCTGATTTAGTGTAGCAATTAGTATCATTGTCATCATTAGCTGCACCCTTAGCATCAGCACTAGTGGATTCAAACCCTGTCACATGACCAGTGGCGTGATCGTCTTTTCAGACTCCCATTGGTCGGCAATCTCTTTTCCCCCGGCCTCCTAATTTTCAGCGACCTGGTGCTGCTTCAAGAAGACCTGGGAGAGAAGCAGTTGTTCGGTGAATGGGTTTGTGTACGGCTGCGTTCCGAGCGGCGCTCCCAATAGTGGTGTACTAGAGGGTTAATATTCTATTCTGTATTTTAGTGAATGGAATATTGTATGTCGAGTTGCCGACTGTTTGAAGGTGGATTTTCCTGGGGGATTCTCTGTCCTTGTAGGTTTCATTTAGGGCAGTTGTTCAGTGAACGGGTTGGTGTACAGCTGCGTTTGGAGCGGCGCTCCTAATAGTGGTGTACTAGAGGGTTAATATTCTGTTCTGTATTTTAGTGAATGGAATATTGTATGTCGAATTGCCGACTGTATTTGAAGGTGGATTTTCCTGGGGGATTCTCTGTCCTTGTAGGTTTCATTTAGGGCAGTTGTTCGGTGGTTGAGCGTGAGATTGGGTCGCGAATCTTCTCTCCTTACGACGTTACCGATACTAATTATTATTCTATTTTGTGTTAACATAGAATATTGTAGGTCGAGTTCTGGGCAACTCGGAGTTAGAACTCCCTTGTGGGTTTTTCTTTCTTGTCAGCTATTTATCCTAAATTCATATCACTGGGGGTGAACGTGTTATCCTTGGTTTGAAACCTGTAAGGAATCTCAAGTTTGTGCTACAAATAGTTGAGTGGGAAATTTAGCTAGGCTCTTATAGCAGATTATTTCTGAGGGCTTAATTCTTAAGTCCCGACTCTGTCGCTTCACGACGTTTAAGTTTAGTGCGAGAATTTGTTCGCTATTCTCCGTATTTGGTCCTGCAGTGATTTGGGTAACTGTATGTTAGGACTGGTCACTTGTGTGCATTTCCTCTTCTGTAATAAGGTAATCTCAGTTTTAGAGGTGTATTTTCCTTATTTAATTTTCATATCATCAGGTGGCCCTATATTTTAACTTATTTAGCAAATTCAGACTTGCTGTAATTCCAAGTAGGAAAAGCCCAATCCTTTTCCTAGAGAACTCAGGTGCAGCTTGAGCTCGTCCTTGTCGAAGTTTCTAGACTGCGACATCCTTTCTCTTTCTCTCTCTTAACTTTCCCTATTCTATAATCCTTCTAGCTCTCAGGTACAGCTTGAGGACTTCCTCGCCGAAGTTTCTAGACTGCGGCATTCTTTCTCTTTCTCTCTCTCAACTTTCCCTATTCTAAAATCCTTCTTGCTCTCAGGTACAGCTTGAGAACGTCCTTGTTGAAGTCACAGACTGCAACACTTCCTGCTCTCAGGTGCAGCTTGAGAACGTCCTTGTCGAAGTTCCCAGACTGCGACGCTTCCTGCTCTCAGGTACAGCTTGAGAACGTCCTTGCCGAAGTCCCCAGACTGCGGCATCCTTTCTCTCTCTCTCTCTCTCAACTTTTCCTATTCTATAATCCTTCTAGCTCTCAGGTACAGCTTGAGGACTTCCTCGCCGAAGTTTCTAGACTGCGGCATCCTTTCTCTTTTTCTCTCAACTTTCCCTATTCTAAAATCCTTCTTGCTCTCAGGTACAGCTTGAGAACGTCCTTGTTGAAGTCACAGACTGCAACACTTCCTGCTCTCAGGTACAGCTTGAGAACGTCCTTGTCGAAGTTCCCAGACTGCGACGCTTCCTGCTCTCAGGTACAGCTTGAGAACGTCCTTGTTGAAGTCACAGACTGCAACGCTTCCTGCTCTCAGGTACAACTTGAGAACGTCCTTGTCGAAGTCCCCAGACTGCGACGTCCTTTCTTTTTCTCTCTCAACTTTCCCTATTCTAAAATCCTTCTAGCTCTCAGGTACAGCTTGAGGACTTCCTCGCCGAAGTTTCTAGACTGCGGCATCCTCTCTCTTTCTTCCTCTTAATTTTTCCTACCCTGTTCAGCGCGAGATCTCAGTTCCAGACTAGAGATCGTCCCCGTCGTGGTCCTCAGACCAGCGAGAGGTGTAGGAAACCTTGTGTAGAGCAGGATCTCAGTTACAGATTAGAGATCGACCCAGTCGCGGTCCTCAGACCAGCGAGAAGCTTAGGAGAATCCTTGTAAACCTTTCCCCATGCTCTCACAATAGTCGACATACTGACTACTAATTTAAAAGCGTTTCGGACGATTGAGAGTGATTCCCATACCCTTAAGGGCAGTCACAGATTGGCCCTTAATAACCGGCGCGCAGTCATCACATTAGCGCGGAAATCCTGTTTAGCAGTTTCAGAATTGCTGAAAATCCTTTCGCAGCTGCAGGCTCGCGATTCAGAAATCCGACACCCGAAACCTTATCCTCTAAACTTTAATTGCCACATAATTGAAATTGATATACTGTATTTAGCTAGCAGGTCCAGCTTGCTGAGAGCTAGAGCGCAATTCTCCGATTGCAGATTATTGAGCAGATATTTATTTGCTGTAGAGAATAATAATCTTATTATTGATTCTCTGTTCCCTATACCCTATACCGTTTACCTCATACCCTGCACCCTACTCTCTATAGCTTACACCCTATACCGTGCTCTATTTGACGATATCTTAAATATCACTAACAACTCCATAGTTCCGCCATACCGTTACTCCATAGCCTTCACCTTAGACCCCATAGAAAAACCACATCCCGGGCTTGCAGGTACAGCTTGCTCGCCGTCAATTCGTAGTTGGCTCAGATTGCGTACTACCTTTATAAATAGAATTATTGGTAGAGATCTGATAGTCAGATCCGTCTCCTTGTATAGGGTTATCATATTCTCCCTTAACACCCACCCTGTATTCCAAAGGCCGAGGGCCGAATCAGCCAGCAACGGCACGGACAAACACTCTTCCCCTGAAATTAAAAATCTCGCGAAAGAAGCAGAGGGTAAAGAATCAGGATAGAGGGAGAAGTGTAGGTCCGATAACTCCACCTGTCAGTACGGCTACTGACCCCGACCCATGTCCGACTGTAGCTAGTCCGTCTCGTAGCAATACTTCGCAATTATTAGGAAACCTAGAGGGTGGAATAGGACATTCTAATAATATATTATTATATATATATATTTTTTTTTTATATATATGAGAATAATTGTTTATTAAGCACTTCCGAAAGCAAAAGTGGAAGGTCATAGCTCTAGCAAACCTGAGGTAATCTGAATATCAGGAAATTGTCCAAGTATTTTTATTTTTTATTCTGATTTGTTTAAATAACCTAAAAGATTATGTTCAATTATGTTGGAAGTTGAGTTTATACTTTTTATTCTTTCAAATGACAATAAGATGATATTACTATGAATGTTTTGATTCTTGAATAATGAACACAAAATGAAAAGTTTTTTGATCAGCTGTTTTAGCGCACTTGAAATTTGGACAATCTGGATGTCAACAATGCTTGTTATCGTCGACTGCGGAAGTTGAGGTTAGAAGTCCTATCCTACTCTGAAAATCGAATCTGAATAGTTTATAATATCTTATTTGTATTTCATTCATCCAAATAAAATGATAGTATCTTATTGCAGAATATTTTATTCAATTCTAGAAGCATAAACTAATTCCGTTCCATAAACCATTTTGTAAACACGTTCACATCAGATCAGAATCAGCTGACTTCAAGGTTATTTTACAGCCCTAGGGCCGTAAAACTTTTACCGGCCTGGCCAGAAAACAATCATTTTCGGCCTCCATATGACGTACGAAAACCAGCTCATTACATCCAAGTGGGGCGAAAATAAATATTTCTTTCTGAAGAAGATCTACTCCTCCAATATTGGGAAATATTAGGAAGTAATAGGAAATAACATCCTAGTGTAGCAGCATATTCAAGCCACTTGAATAAACAAGTGAATGTTTTTGAAAGTGATTGATTCCAGCAATAAACCATGCATGACTGCAAGATTGCATTCAAGTGTTAAATCCCACCTGACAGCGTATTCAAGGCAGTGAAATAATCTTCATAACACATTCACAAAACGCTTTTAAGCAGGACAAATGATGCCCAAAATATTATGATTCTAATCTGGAGGGTCAGCTCTTTCTGTTTTCATTCTTTAGGTGCGAGTAAAACAAAACATACCTCCTACAAAGAAGGGACATCGGGAAATGAAACTGTGAGAAGGACGGGAAAGAGAGAAATAGTAGGGAAGGATAAAGATGGAAGACAGGTAGAAAGTGAGGGAGGATTGAGGAGGAGGTTATGAGAGGAGAATAAGGTGAGAGGACAGTGTTAGGAAGGAAGAGAGACAAGGACAGAGAGAGGAAAGAGGAATGGAAATGGATGGAGGAGTGGAGAAAAAGAGAGAGAATGAAAGAGTGGGGAATGGAAATAGTGAGAGGAGGAGGAGGAGGAGGAGGAGGAGGAGGAGAGAGAGAGAGATAGAGGATGAAGGAGGGAGGCAGGAGAAGTGAGAAGGAAAGAGTGAAAGGATAAAGGAGAGAAAGAGTCGATGAAATAATACACGCTATCATATGCATAAGCCGCTTTACTCCTTAATCCAGCCGTTTTTCAAAGATTATTCCAAAAGGCCAGTCATTTATTTTTGGTAGCTTTTTCTGTACTTTATTTATCAGCTAGGGATTAGATGAGTTCTCTCACGATCCGTATTGTGTTCTTGCATAATTTTATCATTCTACAGATTTAATTCAAAAGGTTTTAAATATGCCATGCTCACTGTTTTATAGACGATATCAGAATATTTTCAATGGTTGCAGAGTTTTGGGTTGAATTTTGAATTTTTTCATTATAAATGTAGAGCAACGTGATATTTAATCTCACAAGATATTTTGATTCAATAGGAATCTTAATATCAACTCAAATCAAACAAAAATTTTTATTCACAATACAAACAGTTGAGGGTCCTGCCAAACCCAAAGGTTTTTCGGCGGGTGCCCAGTTACAAGAAAAAAAGCATGTGTAATACTGTTCTTGTACGATATATTATATCGGCAGAAAAATAAGAAAAGTGTGTTTCTATAACTGGAAAGAGTCTGATATCACCTATATTCCAAGAATAAAAATTGTTCATGAGTAATCTATATGATAATGGGGAATCTATATGATAATGATGATGAAATATGAAAGATGGTCTGCAGTTTTAAGTTGGCTATGGAATAGTATGACCTGTTTGTAAAAATAAAAAAAAAAACAGAGAAGTGAGACATCTATAGTTTAGTGATTTGGAAACCAGTTGTCTCAAAAAATAAAATTTGAGTTATAATTTTTCCTCAATAAAGGAGACGATAAAGAACAGTTTTAAAAAAATTCAGATTGATATCTTGAAAAATAACTGAGTTATGCCTATTCAAACATAAAAAAAACAGGGCAATGTTATAACTCTATAACGAAAACTGGTCCCTTTTCTGCAACATTACATGTGCTCATATAATCGACGAAAGACTCGACTTTTCAATTGATTCCGACCAACAAAGGGAATGTTACTGCATGATAATCGATTGAAAACTCAAAATCGATATTCTTGGCCCTAATCTCTATTATTGTCTGCCCTGAACATTTTACTCTTCCGACAACTGGTCCCTTTTTGCTTTCCACATCACTAAAATAAAGGAAAGAGTTGGCTTATACACGTACGGGATAGGACATTTACGAATTGTGCATCATCACGTCTGAACCACTGGACTGATTAACTTGAAAATTTGTATATAGATTCTTAATTTACCAATGATGTTCAAAGGCCTATTTTAAATTTATTAATTCATTTATTCATTGGATAGCATATTGACCATAGAATAGGATATTTGAATAAATTATTATTACACATAACAAATCATAAATAGCAGCTGAATGTGAGTCGGAAAAGAAGAAACATGAAAAGAAGAAACTATTGCCCAAAACTTCTTCAATTTCCTAATTTTGTCTTAAATTGTCCAAACATTATGTAGGTTATGTTCATTTCAATTTATACACTAAATCATCAATCTGAATGTACAAAAATTCTTCAAGATGAAGAAGGTTAAGTTTTCAGTTTGTCAAGTTTCTAATTCGACGCTAGCGGAGAACGAGTTACCTGCTAGTGTTTAATAAATTTATACTTTTTAAAACTTTTGAAATATTCAGAGAGAATTTTCTTCTTTGAAACTATTCAATTCTACATCAAAAGTGAGTGAGTGGAGTAAAGTATTACAAAAATAGAGTAGGAATAATAAAAAGGATTGGATGTGATGTAGATCAAGGTAGAGAAAATCAAATTCAAGAACAGGACATGTGTAAAGTAAAAGTAAGACATTGCCAAAAAAATGTGGGAGAATAATAATAATATCGAGTGACCTGGCTGGCTCAGGTCTGGTGTCAGAGTTTTCAGGTCGCACCTGATCAAATTCAGGGTCAATGTGAGAGAAAATGAAAATGGGGAAAAAATTAAATTAGTATGGTTTTTGTTGGTGGGGAGTCCCTTGCGGGAAGGTCCCACCTCGCCTGAATATATAATTTTAGTCGTCAATGGGGCTAAAATGGGAAAAATCAAAATGAAAATGGGAAGAATCAACGCAAGAGATATAGAATAAAACAGTACCTGAAGAATACGGAAGTAATGATAATAAGAAAAATCAAGAACAAGAGGAGGAAAGTAAGACAATACGAAAAGAAAATACAAGTAAGTAATGATAATAAGAAGCAGGGGATGCTGTTGCCTGCATTCGGCCCTATCTTATTAATCTTAATAGCGACTCCCGTGAGACGTCATTTGTACTACTTAAACTGTTTTAATTATCCTTTTAGATTGTCTGGAAATAGCAGAAAATTAATTACGGCAACGAATGAATATAAATCACATTCTGCGGCTTTTCGAAGAGGGCTGAGATTCTGTGGTCTGAGAAGAACTGAGTTACCCCTGTTTTCTTTTCGTCTCATTCATCCTTGTCAAACTTCTATCTCCTTTCCTTCTTCTAACCCTTTCCTGTTCTTCATCCTTTATTGTATATCATCTTCCTGTACCTTACTGGATCTTTTCTATATTTTTACATCCTTCCTCTTTTCCTTCTTCCTCTTTCATTAGTCTCTTCCCCGTCTCCAGTCTTTTCGTCTCATTCATCCTTGTCAAACTTCTATCTTCTCTCCTTCTTCTAACTCCTTTACTGTTTCTCCATCCTTTATTGTATATCATCTTCCTGTACCTCACTGGATGTTATTTATTTTTAAATCCTTCCTCTTTTCCTTCTTCCTCTTTCATTAGTCTCTTCCCCGTCTCCAGTCTTTTCGTCTCATTCATCCTTGTCAAACTTCTATCTTCTCTCCTTCTTCTAACTCCTTTACTGTTTCTCCATCCTTTATTGTATATCATCTTCCTGTACCTCACTCGATCTTCTATATATTTCTACTCCCTTCCTCTTTTCCTTTTCCTCATTCATTTGTATTTTATCCGTCTTCATTCGCTCTTTTTGTTTTTTTCTGACTTTCTTTCTCTTCTTCCCATCCTGCAACACCCCTTTATCCCATCTAATGACCCTAATGTTTAATTACGTTCCTATCCTTGCACTTCTTTCCCCACTACAGTACAAGGTAGCCCTTTCTTCTCTCAATTTCCTTCTTTTTTGCTCTTAATACTCCATATTTTTAGTTTTATAAAAAATATCTATTCCCATCCAATCTCCAAGTCTCTTTCTCATATACTTTATTTCTTTTTCTTTCGTTTGTCTTATCAACTCAAAATTTTTCGTTTTATAAATATCTATTCCCATCCAATCTCCTCGTCTCTTTACCATATACTTTATTTCTTTTTCTTTCTTTTGTGTTCCAACTTCTTTTGTGATCTTATCAATTTTTATCTTATCACTTGTCTCATCTTATGAATTCTCAACTCCACTCTATATACTCTCCAGCTCGTTTTCCTTATTATTCTTCTCCACATAGTTTTCATCCTTTCATTTTCCTGTAGTGATCTTATTTTGCACCTCTTTATGTTTCATTTCCTTTTTCCTTACTTTTCATATAAATTTCTTTTTGACCTCTTCCCGCTTCTCTTCTCCATTCTCCTCCTTGTCCTCCTTCTTCTCCTCCTTCTCCTCCTTCTCCTCCTTCTCCTCCTTCTCCTCCTTCTCCTCCTTCTCCTCCTTCTTCTCCTCCTACTCCTCTTTCTCCTCCTTCTCCTCCTTGTCCTTCTACTTCTCCTTCTTCCCCTCCTCCTCCTGCTCTTACTTCTCCTCCTACTATTAATCCTCCTCTACTCCTCCTCCACCACCCCCTCTGATTTCTCACTTCTCTTCTATCCTATTACTCTTATTTTATGTTTCTTCCCATGATAATTTCTCTCCTACACTTCCTGTAACTTCTTTCCCTATCTCTCACTTGCCTGTACTGTACTTCACCCCCTCTCACTCCAACTCCAACAATTCACGCTTTTTAAAGTCAACCCTACCCCTCAAATCTCGAACTCATCCCCCTCCCACCGGATTCATGGTCCCACTTGCAAGGAATGCAACAACCCCTCCCTTGAATGCCCCTTATTATATTCTCCAAAGAAGCTTAATTTTCACCCCCCTCTGCCTCCCATCCCTTTGTCATTGCTGCTCCTTTCTTTGTCACTGACAAGTTTATTAATTAAAAAATATTGTTTCGTTGGCATGCTGCTTTTTTCCAAGTAAGTTTGAGGCTGGATGCTCGTCGTTAAGAATATAAAGCGGAGAAATCTGATACAGATTGAAAGACAATCGCTTCTTCTTGCTTTGACTGAGTTTTCAAAATGTAGGAGACTGGGCTCTGGAGGATGAAAAACGTTGGGTCTTATGTAGTTCGAGTTCTACTATACATATATAGAGGAGAGTTTCAAGAATTGATGATTAGAGTCAATGATAAGTCAATTAGAGAATGATACAATGATTAATTTCAAAGACCTTAAAGAGATATAGACCCACAATGCCTATGCCCAAAGTTAGTAGACAGAAGGTTGGTCACTCATCTATAGTATTTTAGTTGAAATGCAATTGGAGTGGGGGAACTGCAGTCGTGACGTAGGCTGTAGTACAGAGTAGGCAGAATATCGCATTCTTGAGAATCATACGGTGACGTATAGTCAAATTATATAACACAAAACATTTTTTGACATGCAAGATTTTTGTTTCTGCTTTACAATAATTATCAAAACATTTGAATAATACAAGTATTTTGCCATATAAAAGCAAAAAACCCCACCTCCTAACATTCCCTTTCAAATCCTTAAGGTTTCTTCATCTTCTAGGTCGTGTTTATATTTTGTAGTTTGGCTATACATCAGCTTGTGAATTTCGGGGATGAGATATTTTGATTCTCGTAGAACATGTGCTCGATACCAGCATAATGTTCAGTGCATTTATATGAATGAAATTCTTCGGATTTATTGGGATCGGTTTATCGGATTATTGCAATGCATTGGTTTATCAAGATTTTTTATGGGTTAATCTGAAATTATAATAGTATAACGTTGTCTACTAACGCTTTTCCAGCTTATTAGGTAACTTTTTCGTGTCACGTTTTTAGATTCTTGAAAAACTTTCAACTTAACTTTATTAATATATGTTGAATGAACTTGAAGTATTCAACAACATCATTAGAATCAGTGATTCAATCGCTATAAGTATGGAGAATTTTTAAGTTCTAGGTCAATCTTGAGGGGATTAAACGACGATGTATTTGAAGATACAGTGAATAAACTGTATGCTCAGTGTGGTTACTCTTATCACTTTTTTACTACACGCTGGCGTTTCCCCCACCACTTCGAATCTTTCACCTGTGAGTGATCAACCTTCTGTCTACTAACGTTGGCCTATGCCTTCCCAATGATAGCTCTTACTTGAAATTGAAGGCCGACATTGGGGTATTTTAGCACGAGATATTATATATTATTTATTTGTAATACTATAGATCACAAAGGCATTGGCGGCATTGGTATGTAATAATCTTATGGGTTGCCCCCTCAATGGCGGATTTCAATTCCAAATACGACACTAGCGCTGCATGTGAGTCTATGCATCTTTAAGGTCTTTGATTAATTTAGTTTTCATCCAGCAATGTACAAAGTATTTATTTAGCACATAACGTTTCAAATTGATTTGTTCATGGAAATATGGAGAACCAATAGAAAAATTCCGGTAATTCTATAATTTCAAATTTTAGATTAAATAACACGTATGGCTTAAGCGTTAAACTGAATTGAACAATTGAGAAAATTATGGAATAAACTGGTCGATATCATAGAATAAGCTAAGACAATTCAGAAAAGAATATGAAACTGAAACATTGTTTCGATCGGTTGATTTGATTACTACTTTACCCTTGAACTACTTTACTTGTTTTCTTGGATTACTTCCCTTAAAATAGAGTTACAATAGTTTGTAAACAAATGGCATTTTCTTGGTATAGATTATCCTCCTCAGAAATCATGTATCATGCAACAAAATTGAAATACCACAAAAGTACCAATACCATTCGAGTTAACGATAGTCTGTTTCTACCGCGACTTCTTTTAAATTTGACATTTTCTTGTTTTCTATGACCCATGAATCCTTTTGGTATCACCATTGTTTTCTCCGTATTGAACTAACTTTATAACTGGTGAAATGCATTGGAATAACCACAAATCACGTGATTTCCAACCCAATTTCAAAACATCTATCGAATATCAACAATCAGTATTGTTGAAGATAACACTGATCAATTGATACTTGTATTTACAGTAGAATTCCAATTATCCGAGCTCCGACTAACCGAATCGCCTTCAAAAAAAATTTGTCCAAAAACTTCCAAGTGCGCTATTGTCCTTCCCTCCACGAGGTCAGTGTAGGCACAAAATGAGGTATAATGTTTAAAAAATCTGGTGTGGTACACTCACACAACTTTCCTTGCTCATATTTGAAACTACGATCTGTATATGTGTATATATAATCGTTTTCAGAGTACTTTTTCTTTGTGTGAATTGTAAAATTCGATGATTTTTTTAGTTGTCATTTTTTTAAAGTCGTCAAAACAGCTGTTCTACAGATGAAATATCTCGACTATGTGTTCTTTTTATGAACTGCGCTACCTACCTACCTCCCAAGGATGGGGTGGACCCCCATTGGATTCCCAGAAAGAAGACTCATGCCAGTTGATAGAGCTGATGAATAACAGAGTAGGAATTTGAAAAAAATCGGTTATTTTTGATAAAATCTTGAAAAACATGGTTTTTTAGTAATCGTCCGCCATTTTTCTCAAGAATATTACGGAGCTCCTGCAATTTTCCCAGACAGAAAACTCATGTCATTTGATAGGGCTTATAAATGGTATAAATTTGAAGAAAATCGTTAGAGCCGTTTTCGAGAAAACCGTGGAAAAACATGGTTTCTTAGTCATTATCCGCCATTTTTATCAAGAATAACACGGAGCTCATGGAATTTTCCCAGAAATGACTCATGCCAGTTGATAGTGCCTATGAGATCTCAAGTTATCATATGGATATCTCAAGAAAATTCCATGGTATGAAATTGAAGAAAATCGTTAGAGCCGTTTTCGAGAAAACCGTGAAAAAACCAGGATTTTTAGTAATTATCCGCCATTCTTCTCAAGAATATTACGGAGCTCCTGGAATTTTCCCAGAAATGAGACTCATCCAGTTGATAGGGCTTATAAATAGCTGTCCATGGTATAAATTTGAAGAAAATCGTTAGAGCCGTTTTCGAGAAAACCGTGAAAAACATGGTTTTTTAGTCATTATCCGCCATTTTTCTCAAGAATATTACGGAGCTCCTGAAATTTTCCCAGAAATGAGACTCATGTCAGTTGATAGGGCTTATAAATATCTATCCATGATATAAATTTGAAGAAAATCGTTAGAGCCGTTTTCGAGAAAAACGTGAAAAACATGGTTTTTTAGTAATTATCCGCCATTTTTTCCGCCATCTTGAATTGAATTTTATTGAATTTCTTATTGTCGCATCCTCATGGTATAAGGACCTCGAGTTTAAAATTTCAAGTCAATCGGTTAATTAGGAATGGAGTTATCGTGTTCACAGACATACACACATACACACATACACACACACACACACATACACACACACACACACACACACAGACCAACACCCAAAAATCATGTATAGAAAACTTGAAATTGGGGTACCTTATTTTTTTTTGGAAAGCAATACTTTCCTTACCTATGGTAGTAGGGCAAGGAAAGTAAAAACAATGATTTTATCCGAATATTTGATTATCCAAATGGGTCCCGGTCCCCCATTAATTCGGATAATTGGAGCTCTACTGTATGTTAATTTATATCTCATGTTATGTTAAATCTATTTATTTCCATTTTCAACCCATTTTGGAGTTTAGTATCCTCAAACTATTTGTATCTTGTAATTTTGGAATTGTTAAACAGAATAAATTAGCTAGAAAAAATCTCCAACAGATAAGCACTGACAAATTTCTGGGAACTGCATCAAGTTTGAGCATAATAAGATTTAATGTTTTCTAAACAAAGTTTGTAGGTTAAATTGATATCAATGTTTAAAACAAACAACAAAAATAACGAGAAAAGAAAGTCTATTAGTTTGGAGTTATCTGAGTTGCTATAGAGCAATTACTAGAATTCTGCGTCAATTTTGTTTCCTGATTTCTACATGATCCACTCTTTTGGTTCACCCGCTCTATTTTAAATACTCTCAATTAACTCAGTTCTCACTTCAGTCTCTCTCTTCAATAATTAATCAACTTACTCGAAGCCCCTTCCTGGTACAATAATTGTATTTCTTGTAAAGTTTTAGCTTCAAAATAACTTTCGGGTAGGAGATAGTTAAAATTTTCCACTCAAGTCAATCGAATGAAATTCTACTCAGTATTTTCTTCTCGGAAACAGTTCGTTTATTATCACACAAACGAAACTGTCAATTCTCCCTCTTTCTCTGTCTCTCTCACACATTTATTGTACTGTCTTTCTCCATCTGAAAGTAATTCTCTCACAGTTCTCTCTCTCTATTTCTTTATATCTCTCTTTCGTTCTCCATTTATCAATATCTCTCTGTCTCTTACACTTATTTCTCTTTCACAATTCTTCCTCTCTTCGATACTCCTACAGGAGTATACTGTATCTCTTTCTTCCTCCATCTCTCAATATACTTACTTCTTTCTTCAAAATTCCTTTCTCTTTCTCTCTCCATAATGAGACTGTAAATTCTCACTCTTTCTCTGTTTCTCTCACACATTTTTTATACCGCCTTTCTCTATCTCACAGTAACTATCTCACAATTTTCTCTCTTCACTCTCCATCTTTCATTATCTCTCAAATTTCTCCCTCTTACCTTATCCATCTCTCAATATTTCTCTGTCTCTCACACTACTTATTTCTCAGAATTCTTTCTGTCGTCGATATTCCCCTCTCTCTGACTCTCTCTTTCATTACACACTTATTACACTTCCTTTCCCCATCTCACAGTAATTCTCTCACTATTTTCTCTCTCCCTTTGTATATCTTACAATATCTCTCAAATTTATTTCTCTTTCTTTCTCCATCTCACGATTTCTCTGTCTCACACACTTATTTCCCTCCCACAATTCTTTCTCTCTCCGTTATTCCTCTTTTTTCTCTCTCTATACACAATATACCTCTTTCTCTCTTGAAAATTGCTGTCTCTATCCTCAATATAACTTCTTCTCACTTTAAAATTCTTCTCTCTTCCTCTCATCATCCCTTAATATACACACCTCTTTCTCTCTTCAAAATTCCTCTCTCCTTCTCCTCTATCCTTCAATAAACAGCTTTCTTCTTTGAAAATTCTCTCTCTTTCTCTTCCTATCCTTCAATATAGATTTCTCTTTTTCCATTTCTCACTCAATTTTCACACTCACCACCATTCTCACTCCATCTTCTCACTCTGCATTATGTCATTGTGTTCTATCTCTACCGCACTAATCGAAAGTGTTTCTCTTATTCATTTTAGAGCGCAAATAATCAAGCGATCTCTGGAGGCTAATTAAAAGATTCCATTTCCTCAGAATCGCCCACACCACACTCTCACCAAATTGGTGGGGAGAGTCCGATTGAGAAAAACTTTTAATTAAAAATATTAGCCTTCGAACAGAGCTCGCTAAATATCCTGACTTGAAGAAGCAGCAGATGAAATAATAACACTAAAATCTTATTGGCTTCTGCAGTGTGGTTCACTTTAAACTGTCAGTATTCCTTATGTAGGTCATCATTGCTTCCCATTTGATCAATGCTGACAGTCTCACTATACGCTTTAGCTCTCTTCCACCCTCTTAAATAATTACAGTCAATGCTGGCTAATAAGAGATTAACCGGTGGATGGAGTGGGAGATATCAGTTATTTATACTACTTTCTCTTTCTACGTTATTTTATCTTCAACTGATACTTTTTTCTGAAGTAGGAATGATATAAAGTTTGCAGTTCAATTGATTCACACCTTTTCTTCTCTACATAACTATGTTCTAATTTAATTTTCTTTACTATTCTCTGTATGTGACCGATAGTTTTCTGGATATGTTTATTAAAGTTCAGTTATTAAAAACGTTTTTAGTTATTAAAAAAAGTTTTTTAATGCTTATTAAAGATAACAAGCTTGAAGTTCTATCAGTTATCTTCACCTTATCCATAATATCCATGTTCTAATTCCATTTCTTTCGCGTTTCTTTCTCTCTTCTTTGGATATTTTTTTTCGAATAATCAAGTTAACCTTGCAATAATAATTTATCCTTATTCTATCTGTAAATTGCTGATTGGAGGATATTTTATCTCTGCTGTTCCATTTGGAGGTATGGTTTCAGGCTTGCAAAGGCTAAAAATAAACTTTCTACTCGTGATATTTTTCAAAGTTTTTCGATTTGTATCATTGAGCTATCAAAATGAAAAAGTTTTCTTCGGAAAACATTTTTTCTGATCATTACTTTTTGAGATATGAGCGCCTGAAGTTAAATTTTTGAACAGAACATTTCAAATTCGGTAAGAGATAAATCCATGAGATTTAGAGGATGAATTCTTCATGGTGTTATTGATCTAGTAAAACAAACATTTTCTGAAAATTCCATTTTAAGATAGTTATTCAATTTACTATAACCAAAAAAAATAACTAAAAATTTTTGTTGTGCTATTTTTGGTAAATTGAATATCTTTTTCAAAAATCGATATTTTCAGAAATTTTTTTTTACTAGATCAACAATACCATGGAGAATCCATCCTCTAAATCTCACGATTTATATCTTACCGAATTTGAAATGTTCTGTCCCAAGAATTCAAACTTCAGGCGCTCATATCTCAAAAAGTAATGATCAGAAAAAAATGTTTCCCTAAGAAAACTTTTTCATTTTGATAGCTTAATGATATACAAATCGAAAAGTTTTGAAAAATATCACGAGTAGAAAGTTTATTTTTAGCCTTCGCACACCCTTAACGTGTGGTTCGCTGCCAGATACAATGTATACGGCTGATATACTATAGTGTGGTCCACGTTATAATGGCAGTGGATAAAGATAGAAGAATAGCGATGCCAATTCCCTGCATTAAGTAATTACATTTCTACACCATCAAAAACATAATGTCATCGTGTGGGACCTAGAAAAGATAGTACCACCGGTTTTGTCGAATGATAGACAAGGATAGAAAACGAATTGATCAAATACTGTCATTATAACGTGGACCGCACTATAACTATTTGAAGCTGAGGTATCAGTGATGGATACAAATAACATTGCTCTCACTATTTTCAATACTTGAGTTCGACGAATGAAATTAATTGATTAGAAGAGCTGATATTGAGTAAACTGATAACTAGGTCTTTAGGACACTTATGGAATCTAATGAATCATACACCGCTTGAACTATGTTTGACGACAGTACAGTCTAATTTCCGAATATTAGTTATTAAAAACTAGTACTCACATGTGGAGCGATTTCGGATTTCTTAAATCCATTTTCAACACACGAAAAATCCAAAAGCGCTTCACATGTGAGTACTAGTTTTTAATAATCAATATTCAAAAATTATACTGTAGAGTCGACGAAAATAGTTCAAAACGGATTATTAACTTGCAGTTCGTCATGGATAGTGAAATAGATGAGATCTAACCTAAAGATTTATTATAGATTTGATTGCTCTGCAGATTTAATAAGTGTCCTAGAAACTGGGTCTAAGTCTAGTCAAGATTAGATTCGAGTTAATAATAGCTTCATCTATCACAGTACTACCACTATGGCAGTAGATACCTCATATGTTATCCCATCATACCAACTTCCAGAACCAAATTGAGTTCAGTTCGCGGAGCAATCCTGAACCTGGTTTGGAATGTGGAACGAGTTAGTTTATGACATGGTTGATGAGTTGCCAACCTCACCACCAGAGTGCAGTACTAGTTTTTGAAAAGGGTGTGAGAAAGCAGGCAGTATTCAGGGATGATGTGATCTCTGAGAGAGGGAAGGTTGGAGGAGGTTGGGGATGTGCTTTGACTCAGGAAATTGTAAATGCGGGCTAACGGGTTTAGATGGGGGAATCAGGGGGTGTAGTTCCGGCATTCCTTATCGCAAACCGCCCTTCCCTTTCATTTGCAGGGGATGTAAAAGCCGGACAATGTCCGATTCGCACTCTAACCCCAAATTCCTAATTCTGTGTCTCTGGTGTTTCGGATTATCGGAGTACCTTTTTCTCTCACTCACCACCCCTCTCTATCACTCTCTCTCACAGCCTCTCTTAATCTTGCTAGCGTCGAAATCTATTTTGTATCGATTGAGTTGGGGACTGAGTTTATTAAACTTGCACCCAATGATAAGCGCACTGAATGCTCTGTCATGATAGCTGGGTATTGTTTCACCAGTCTAGACTGTCCTGTCCTAATTGTGGTCGGCTATTCAACTATCTTACCCAAGCAGTTGGGGCCCTTGTGGTAATTCGCTTTGAAATTGCCTCTCAAGAACTCAAGAGGTTCGATATCATATTATTGAATTGTCTGTGACCAATAAATTTGATTTACTGATCCTTGCTGCTTTTAACGTTGGATTGTCTGTACCCAATAAAATTGTTATACTGATTTTTCCTTATATCTTTTTGGATTAGCTGTGTGTATTCTTGTTGAATATATTAAAGGATTGTCTGTACCATGGAGAAACAATATCGTAAGTAGATATCCCATGGCATAGGGTGTTTAACTGTTTATGTCGCTACTTTTACTGTTAACTCAAGCCGATTCTGTCGATTATTGTCGATTTTTACTGTTTGGCCGGTGTGAGTGTATCAACGGCACAATATGAGAGACTACCAGCGTCATACATCTTCACAGGAAAGAATCACGTGGACTATCGGCTTGAGATAACAGTAAAAGTTGCGACATAAACGCACTATACCATGGGATATCTACTTAAGCTATTGTTTCTCTATGTCTGTACCCAATAAATTTGTTTTTCTGATTTTTCCGCATATCTTGTTGGATTGTCTGTGTGTATTTTTGTTGTGCTACTGATCCTTGCTGCATTTAACGTTGGTTTGTCTGTACCCAATAAAAATGTTACACTGACTTTTTCCTTATATCGTTTTGGATTAGCTGTATGTATTCTTGTTGCTTATATTGATGGATTGTCTGTACCCAATAAATTTGTTTTTCTGATTTTTCCGCATATCTTGTTCGATTGTCTGTGTGTATTTTTGTTGTGCTACTGATTCTTGCTGCATTTAACGTTAGATTGTCTGTACCCAATAAAAATGTCATATGATTTTTTCCTTATATCTTTTCGGATTATCTGTGTGCATTCTTGTTGAATATATTGATGGATTGTCTGTACCCAATAAATTTGTTATACTGATTTCTGTGTATATTTTTGTTGTGTATGTTGTTGGATTGCCTGATAAGGTTTCTGATGATATTTGATAACTATACTGACACTTTTATTCCCTACGATGTTTAACCGTCGTTTTCATCATTGTGCTATTGTTAGATTGAGCAATTGAAACTCATATAAGAGTTCCCAATAATAATTTATCAAAGTTCTATACATCTAATGATTATAACATCAGCATTGCAGCCTTCTATATGTATTTTGTTTTTCTATTTATGTATTTTTTATTTCTTATGTAGAGTTTACTTTTTGTGAGTGAGCAAGTTATTGAGTTAAGCTTGTGAGTTTTCAGGTCAGTAGTTTGTTGGGATTGTGAAATTCACAAAAAATGAGTTCTGAGTTCAATCTTTGAGTTTTCAGTAGCTGTACCGTAGAAGCTCCATGTTATATGGTATTTAATTAATGTAGTAATTATCTCTTTTCTGTATCTGTAATACGCTACTTGTAATTAGACTAAAATAAATAAAAATAAAAATCTCAGTACCCTTTTTGAATTATTTTATCACAAAATGTTTCGGACATTGATTCCATTTCACTTGAAAGTGGCATCAATGTCCAAAACATGTTGTGATGAAATATTTCAAAAATCTGGTGTGGCGCACTCACACAACTTTCCTTGCCGTTATGAAAATTGATCACGTGACGCTAGTGTACCCGCGCATCTCAAGTCTTCTATTCAAAGATTGAGCCAGCTGGTGACAGGGCAATAACGCTGGAGACACACGAGTCTGCTATCTCTTCATAGTGAATCATTTAATGGAATCAAGAGTTGCCAACAGTTTGCAATTGAATAATCACATTTTCTCGAATTTCTAGCTTATTTTTAA
>NC_052509.1:4216201-4277928 GCF_014356525.2 Nilaparvata lugens
GAAATTTCTTTTTTACATTTACCGTGCGATTTCAGAATAAAATGCGAATCAAAACCGGAGAAATTATGAAAATAACATGATATGTACTCCGGAGTACGTGCTGTTAAATTGAGAAGTTCAGTAATTTGTTGATAGAGTGCATCACTGCAGGTTATATAAGGTGTGTACTGCGCCAAATGTAAGCCATTATCAGTTTTACCTTTGAACAGGAATCATGTCCTATTCTTTGTGTTCTGATATTTTGGACAAGCCACAAACTCGCTCTATTGGTATCCAGTGTGATCTTGATTCTGATATTTTGGACAAAGCTCAAACTCAGTCGTCGGTACTTTACGATATTGAATCAACAAGTTTCTATTATGAACCAAGGAGAAGCAGTACACCAATCCAGAAGTCGGGAGAGGAGGGGGAAGAGGAGGTGGAGGAGCAGAAACGTGAGGAGGAACAGAAACGTGAAGAGGAACAGAAAGGAGTGCAAAAGCAGACACCTACGAAAATTGCTACGGTTGATCTTCACTGGTTTAAACAAACTTGTAATCAAATTATTGTGAAAGAACTTGCTATCGTTGACGAGTGCAATAATTATGCTGTATTCCATTTCAAATCACCATTTGCAAAGATGGAATTGAGCGCAAAATTGTATAACAATGTAACATGGCTGGAACGTAACTATCATAAAATAAAATGGGAAGATGGAGATTTAGAATACAGTGACTCATTAATACGTGATTACCTTGCAGGTAATGAGAAAATTTTCACAAAAGGAACTGAGAAAGCAAAGTTTTTGAGAAGATTGCATTCTAACGTACAATGCATACCGGAGGACTTTCTCAAGCCTGATTTCAGCTTTTTCACCACTTCGTGGTGTTATGATGCATGTAAGATACATAAATATAGACCCGATGGAAGGTGTGCGTTGTACAGTGCCCAACATTATAATTCTTTGCTGTTTAAAAATATGTATCAAACAAATAATTTCTTGTGCGAAAACAATCGAATGCAAAGTATGAAATTGGCACCGATGTATACGAATGCACAGAAAAGAAACTTTGCACGTTATGGATTCTTCTACAATGGAAAGGAATTACAGTGTGTTTATTGCTTGCATGCACTGAGATTGCATAAAGCTCGTACATGTTGTCTGTCTACAATTAGATACGCCCCCCTCAGAGACAACTGTGTTACAGCTAAGTGCACATTCCTACCTTATCAATTTTAATGTTCATAGCTTGATCTAGGTCATGCAGTGTTTTAGCTTTGCAAAATTCAAAAAATTAACTCGCTTCTTGATGTCAATTTCATTCAATGAATTTGATTCTATTGCAAAAAATATTAAATTTTCAACAGGATTCCAAGGCGATGATGTTGATCTAGCGTTAACAAAAACAGAAAATGTACATTTTCCAATTTTATCTGAGATTTTCGAATTATTGGACATACTAGATACAGGTCATCTACATTATTGTAGTGCAATTGATTTCTCAACTATTGTTACAATTTCCGATGAACTTTGGAATGCTTGTATGACATTGCGATAAAAAATGTAAAAGATCAACTTAGATCATTGACCTCTCTCTGTTAAGACATCAATAGAGCTGATACCCCAAGTGATATAGGTCTGAGGATATCTATAGCCATTTTTGGAATGCTTGTTCATACTAATTTACTATAGATTTCTCGGAGAAACACTTAAAAAATAACCCTGCGGTTTGTACAGCACATAGAAAATTTCAATATAAATTTGTGAAATTTTTCTTAACTGTCGGGTGAAAAGCAAACAATTATTTGCAATTTTACAGTATAAGTTATTAGATGGATTCACTTTAATCTGATAGTAGAGAATTTTTTCCTCAGGGAGATTATTTTTTCCCTCACATTTTCCAATTTTATCTGAGATTTTCGAATTATTGGACATACTAGATACAGGCCATCTACATTATTGTAGTGCAAATGATTTCTCAACTATTGTTACAAATTCCGATGAACTTTGGAATGCTTGTATGACATTGCAGATAAAAAATGTAAAAGATCAACTTAGATCATTGACCCTCTCTGTTAAGACATCAATAGAGCTGATAGCCCAAGTGATATAGGTCTGAGGATATCTATAGCCATTTTTATCAGAGATACGCCCCCCTCAGACACAACTGTTACAGCTAAGTGCACATTCCTACCTTATCAATTATAGTTCATAGCAATCAAGGTCATGCAGTGTTTTAGCTTTGCAAAATTCAAAAAATTAACTCGCCTCTTGATGTCAATTTCATTCAATGAATTTGATTCTATTGCAAAAAATATTAAATTTTCAACAGAATTCCAAGGCGATGATGTTGATCTAGCGTTAACAAAAACAGAAAATGTACATTTTCCAATTTTATCTGAGATTTTCGAATTATTGGACATACTAGATACAGCCCATCTACATTATTGTAGTGCAAATGATTTCTCAACTATTGTTACAAATTCCGATGAACTTTGGAAATGCTTGTATGACATTGCAGATAAAAAATGTAAAAGATCAACTTAGATCATTGACCTCTCTCTGTTAAGACATCAATAGAGCTGATACCCCAAGTGATATAGGTCTGAGGATATCTATAGCCATTTTTGGAATGCTTGTTCATACTAAATTTACTATAGATATTCTCGGAGAAACACTTAAAAAATAACGCCTGCGGTTTGTACAGCACATAGAAAATTTCAATATAAATTTGTGAAATTTTTCTTAACTGTCGGGTGGAAAGCAAACCAATTGTATTAATTTTCAATCACTTTATAATTTTACAGTATAAAGATGTAACAGATTCACTCAGTATAAATATGGATTCACTTTAATTTGACAGTAGAGAATTTTTCCCTCATTTAGCATTCACTTTAATTTGACAGTATAGCATTAGATGGATTCACTTTAATCTGTCAATATAAAGATGTAACAGATTCACTTTAATTTGACAGTAGAGAATTTTTCCCTCAAAGGGAAATTATACAGATTCACTCAGTATAAAGATGTAACAGATTCACTTTAATCTGTCAGTAGATACAGTATAAGTTATTAGTTGTATTAATTTGCAATCACTTTATAATTTTACAGTATAAAGATGTAACAGATTTACTCAGTATAAAGATGTAACAGATTCACTTTAATTTGACAGTAGAGAATTTTTCCCTCAAAGGGAAATTATTTTTTCCCTCATTTAGCATTCACTTTAATTTGACAGTATAGCATTAGATGGATTCACTTTAATTTGACAGTAGAGAATTTTTTCCCTCATTTAGCATTCACTTTAATTTGACAGTATAGCATTAGATGGATTCACTTTAATCTGTCAGTATAGAGAGAGGGAATTTCTCCTCCAAAAAGGGAAATTTTTTTTCCCTCACTGAGAGAGAGAGAGAGATATATCTCTCTCTTTTCAACCCCCTCGTCCTCACTGGGAGAGGGGAGATAAGATAAGGAGAGGGAGAGGGAGAGGGAGAGGGAGAGGGAGAGGGAGAGTGAGAGGGAGAGGGAGAGGGAGAAGGAGAGGGAGAAGGAGAGGGAGAGGGTGAGGGAGAGGGGGAGGAGAGGGGGAGTCTGCGCATGCGCAGAGGGGGAGGGGGAAGGGGGAGGGGGAGGGGGATTTGCGCAAAAATTTTTCCTTATTTCTCGGTAATTGCACAAAAATTCTTCGCAGTGGTCTCAATATTAGGCTACTCACAATTCTTCCACTCTTCGATTTTCCTATCTCTTACTTCCTCAATCTCTCAATATACTTACTTCTTTCTTCAAAATTCCTCTCTCTTCCTCTCTCTCTCTCCATAATGAGACTGTAAATTCTCACTCTTCCTCACACATTTATTATACTGTCTCTCCTCACAATTGTTCTCCCTCCCATTTCTTATGCTGTCTTTCTCCATCTCACAATAATTCTCCCATAATTTTATTTCTCTTCCTCTCTCTATCTTTCAATGTCTCTCAAATTTATTTCTCTTTCTTTCTTCATCTCTCGATATCTCTGTTTGTCTCACACACATATTTCTATCCCAAAATTCTTCCTCTTCGATATTCCTATCTCTTTGTTCCGCCATCTCTCTATATACTTACTTTTTTCAAATTCCTCTATCTTTCTCTATCCGTAATGAGACTGTAAATTCTCACTCTTCCTCACACATTTATTATACTGTCTCTCCTCACAATAATTGTTCTCTCTCCCATTTATTACGCTGTCTTTCTCCATCTCACACTAATTCTCCCATAATTTTCTCTCTCCCTTTCTCTATCTGTCAATATCTCTTAAATTTATTTTTCTTTCTTTCTTCATTTCACGATATCTCTGTTTGTCTCACACACATATTTCTCTTCCAAAATTCTTCCTCTTTTCGATATTCCTATCTCTTTCTTCCTCCATCTCTCTATATACTTACTTCTTTCTTTCAAATTCCTCTATCTCTCTCTCCGTAATGAGACTGTAAATTCTCACTCTTCCTCACACATTTATTATACTGTCTCTCCTCACAATTGTTCTCTCTCCCATTTATTACGCTATCTTCCTCCATCTCTCAATAAACTATTAATATAACCTTCCTTTAAAATTCCTCTCTCTCTCTCCGTAGTGGGACTGTGAATTCTCACTCTTTCTCTGTTTTTCTCACACATTTATTATACTGTCTACTCTTTCTTACAGTAACTTTCTCACAATTTTCTTTCTCCACTCTCTATCTCTCATTATCTCTCAAATTTCTCCCTCTTTCCTTATCCATCTCTCAATATTCCTGTGTCTCTCACACTTACTTATTTCTCAGAATTCTTTCTGTCCTCGATATTCCTCTCTCTGACTCTCTCTTTCATTACACATTTATTACACTTCCTTTCCCCATTTCACAGTAATTCTCTCACTACTTTCTCTCTCCCTCTGTTTATCTTACAATATCTCTCAAATTTATTTCTCTTTCTTTCTCCATCTCTCGATATCTCTGTCTTACACACTTATTTCCCTCTCACAATTCTTTCTCTCTCCGTTATTCCTCTTTTTTCTCTCTCTATACACAATATACCTCTTTCTCTCTTGAAAATTGCTGTCTCTATCCTTAATATAACTTCTTCTCACTTTAAAATTCTTCTCTCTTCCTCTCATCATCCCTTAATATACCTCTTTCTCTCTTCAAAATTCCTCTCTCCTTCTCCTCTATCCTTCAATAAACAGCTTTCTTCTTTGAAAACTCCTCTCTCTTTCTCTTCCTATCCTTCAATATAGATTTCTCTTTTTTCCATTTCTCACTCAATTTTCACACTCACCACCATTCTCACTCCATCTTACTCACTCTGTATTATGTCATCATGTTTCTATCTCTAGCGCACTAATCGACAGTGTCTCTCTTATTCATTTTAGAGCGCAAATAATCAAGCGATCTCTGGAGGCTATTAATTAAAAGATTCCATTTTCTCAGAATCGCCCTCACCACACTCTCACCAAATTGGTGGGGGGAGAGTCCGATTGAGAAAAACTTTTAATTAAAATATTAGCCTTCGAACAGAGCTCGCGAAATATTCTGACTTGAAGCAAGCGAGCAGATGAAATAATAACACTAAAATCTTATTGGCTTCTGCAGTGTGGTTCAATTTAAACTGTCAGTATTCCTTATGTAGGTTCATCATTGCTTCCCATTTGATCAATGCTGACAGTCTCACTATACGCTTTAGCACTCTTCCACCCTCTTAAATAATTACAGTCAATGCTGGCTAATAAGAGATTAACTGTAGGGGTGGAGTGGGAGCTATCAAGTTATATACTACTTTCTCTTTCTACGTTATTCTATCTTCAACTGATACTTATGAAGTAGGAATGATATAAAGTTCGCAGTTCAATTTATTGATTCACACCTTTTCTTCTCTACATAACCATGTTCTAATTGAATTTTCTTTACTATTCTCTGTATGTGACCGATAATTTTCTGGAATGTTTATTAAAGTTCAGTTTATTAAAAACGTTTTTAGTTTATTAAAAAAAGATTTTTAATGCTTATTAAAGATAACAAGCTTGAAGTTCGATCAGTTATCTTCACCTTATCCATAATATCCATGTTCTAATTCCATTTCTTACGCGTTTCTTTTTCTCTTTCTTTGGATATTTTTCTCGAATAATCAAGTTAACCTTGCAATAATAATTTATTCTCATTTTATCTGTATACTGCTGATTGGAGGATATTCTATCTCTAAACTGCTGCTTCCATTTGGAAGTGTGGTTTAAGGCTGTGCAAAGGCTAAAAATAAACTTTCTACTCGTGATATTTTTCAACGTTTTTCGGTTTGTATATCATTAAGTAATCAAAATGAAAAAGTTTTCTTAGGAAAACATTTTTCCGATCATTACTTTCTGAGATATGAGCGCCTGAAGTTTAAATTTCTGGCACAGAACATTTCAAATTTGGTAAGATATAAAAGATATATATGGTTTAGATATGGTTTATTTTTTAGATATGGTTTTTTTTATGGTTTACATTTCAAATTTGGTAAGATATAAAAGATATATAAGATATAAATGGTTTTGGATGGATTCTTCATGGTGTTGTTGATCTAGTAAAACAAACATTTTCTGAAAATATCCATTTAAAAGATAGTTATCCAATTTACTAAAAATAACTTTCTGTTGTGTTATTTTTGGTAAATTGAATAACTTTTTCAAAAATCGATATTTTCAGATTTTTTTTTTTTTTGATCAACAATACCATGGAGAATCCATCCTCTGAATCTCACGGATTTATATCTTACTGAATTTAAAATGTTCTGTCCCAAAAATTCATACTTCAGGCGCTCATATCTCAAAAAGTAATGATCAGAAAAAAATGTTTTCCCATGAAAAAAATTTCCATTTTGATTGCTCAACGATATACAAATCGAAAAACTTTGAAAAATATCACGAGTAGAGAGTTTATTTTTCTACAACTGCTCGTAAAGAAAGAATTTACATACTCAATTCTCCTAGTAAAACAGCTTATTTCTGAGGAGAATCTACTTTTTCACTCGCTAACCATCCGCGCATGCGCAGTAGATTTTCTTTACGCACGCTGATCATTCGCGCATGCTCAGAAGAGTTTATTTACGCTCGCTAATCAGCTGATGGTAAGCAGTTCGCCAAAAAGTCAGATCTTAGCCTAAAAAGTCGGTAATTGTAACTCGATATAAGTAATTTAATAGGTTTGGGCAGTTGTAGAAAAAAAATTGTATGTAATTCGCGCGTAATGCTTCTTTATCGCTCTTGCAAAATTATCACTGTTACTATTACTACGATAACTGTTTTGCGCGAGCGATAAAGTCGCGCATTACTCTCTTAATACATAAATAGCTATTTTAGCCTTTGCACTATACTATTATTGAAGCTTGAGTTCGACGAATGAAATTAATTGATTGATCTTTGATTAGAGGAGCTGATATTGAGTAAACTGATAACTAGGTATTTAGGACACAATGGAATCTAATGAATCATACACCGATTTCAACTAAATTTTCGACGACAGTACAGTCCAATTTTCGAATATTAGTTTTTAAAAACTAGTACTCACATGTGGAGCGATTTCGGATTTCTTAAATCCATTTTCAACACACGAAAAATCCAAAAGCGCTTCACATGTAAGTACTAGTTTTTAATAATCAATATTCAAAAATTATACTGTAGAGTCGACGAAAATAGTTCAAAACGGATTATTAACTTGCAGTTCGTCATGGATAGTGAAATAGATGAGAATCATAAACCTAAAGATTTATTATAGATTTGATTGCTCTGCAGATTTAATAAGTGTCCTAGAAACCGGGTCTAAGTCTCGTTATTCAAGATTAAATTCGAGTTAATAGTAGCAGCTACATTATCACAGTACTACCACTAAGGCGGTAGATACCTCATATGTTATCCCATCATACCAACTTCCAGAACCAAATTGAGTTCAGTTCGCAGAGCAATCCTAAACCTGGTTTGGAATGTGGAACGAGTTAGTTTATGACATGGTTGATGAGTTGCCAACCTCACCACCAGAGTGCAGTACTAGTTTTTGAAAAGGGTGTGAGAAAGCAGGCAGCATTCAGGGATGATGATGATCTCTGAGAGGGAAGGTTGGAAGGAGGTTGGGGATGGTGCTTTGACTCAGGAAATTGTAAATGCGGGCTAACGGGTTTAGAGGAGGTAATCAGGGGGGGGGTAGTTTCCGGCATTCCTTATCGCAAACCGCCCTTCCCTTTCATTTGCAGGGGATGTAAAAGCCGGACAATGTCCGATTCGCCACTCTAACCCCAAAATTCCTAATTCTGTGTCTCTGGTGTTTCGGATTATCGGAGTACCTTTTTCTCTCACTCACCACCCCTCTCTATCACTCTCGCTCACAGCCTCTCTTAATCTTGCTAGCGTCGAAATCTATTTTGTATCGATTGAGTTGGGGACTGAGTTTATTAAACTTGCACCCAATGATAAGCGGACTGAATGCTCTGTCATGATAGCTGGGTATATTGTTCACCAGTCTAGACTGTCCTGTTCTAATTGTGGTCGGCTATTCAACTATCTTACCCAAGCAGTTGGGGCTCTTGTGGTAATTCGCTTTGATATTGCCTCTTAAGAAGTTCAATATTGTATTGTTGGATTGTCTGTGACCAATAAATTTGATTTACTGATTTCTGTTGCATTTAACGTTGGATTGTCTGTAACCAATAAAAATGTTATACTGATTTTCCCCTTATATCTTTTTGGATTAGCTGGTGTGTATTCTTGTTTGTATATATTGATTGATTGTCTGTACCCAATAAATTTGTTTTTCTAATTTTTCCGCATATCTTGTTGGATTGTCTGTGTGTATTTTTGTTGTGCTACTGATCCTTGCTGCATTTAACGTTAGATTGTCTGTACCCAATAAAAATGTTATACTAATTTTTTCCTTATATCTTTTCGGATTATCTGTGTGCATTCTTGTTGAATATATTGATGGATTGTCTGTACCCAATAAATTTGTTATACTGATTTCTCCCATATATATTGTTGGATTGTCTGTGTATATTTTTGTTGTGTATGTTGTTGGATTGCCTGATAATGTTTCCGATGATCATTTGATAAACTATACTGACACTTTTATTCCCTAAGATGTTTAACCGTCGTTTTCATCATTGTGCTATTGTTAGATTGATACAATTGAAACCCATATAATGGTTCTCAATAATTTATCAAAGTTCTATACATCTACATCACATGATAACATCAACATTACAGCCTTCTATATGTATGTTGTTTTTTTATTTATGTATTTATTTCTTATGTAGAGTTTTAGTTCATGTGAGTGAGCAAG
Source organism: Nilaparvata lugens (assembly GCF_014356525.2). Taxonomy (NCBI): domain Eukaryota; kingdom Metazoa; phylum Arthropoda; class Insecta; order Hemiptera; family Delphacidae; genus Nilaparvata; species Nilaparvata lugens. The sequence continues at coordinate 4,225,502 of NC_052509.1, forward strand.
CTATTGAGTTAAGCTAGTGAGTTTTCAGGCCAAGTAGTTTGTTGGGATTGTGAAATTCAACAAAAAGTTCAATCTATGAGTTTTCAGTAGCTGTACCGAAGAAGCTCCATGTTATATGGTATTTAATTAATGTAGTAATTATCTCTTTTCTGTATAGGGCTACTTGTAATATAAATATAAATAAAAATAAAAATCATAGTACCCTTTTTAAAATATTTTATCACAACATGTTTCGGACATTGATGCCATTTCACTTGAAAATGGCATCAATGTCCAAAAACATGTTGTGATGAAATATTTCAAAAATCTGGTGTGGCGCACTCACACAACTTTCCTTGCCGTTATGAAAATTGATCACGTGACGCTAGTGTACCCGCGCATCTCAAGTCTTCTATTCAAAGATTTGAGCCAGCTGGTGACAGGGCAATAACGCTGGAGACACACGAGGTCTGCTATCTCTTAATAGTGAATCATTTAATAGAATCAACAGTTGCCAACAGTTTGCAATTGGATAATCCCATTTTCTCGAATTTCTAGCTTATTTTTAATTCTAGGTGAAAATGCTACTAGACATAAATTGTAGAGATTCTCATGCTCAATCTTTTCCACTCAATTTTTTTTTGTTTGAATTGTATCTGAAGCCTGATAATTGAGAATCTAAAATCAAACTTTGCATAGATGTGGCGGAGCTCCTGAAATTTTTACAGATATGTGACTTGTGGCAGTTGATGCTTATCAATGACTATCTTACGTATAACTTTAATTAGAATCGTTGGAGCCGTTTTCGAGAAAATCGCGAAAAACCCTTTTCTTGATAACATTTTCGCCATTTTAGCCCCCATCTAGAATCGCATTTGATCGAAATTGTTCGTGTCAGATGCTTATATTGTAAGGAGCTTACGTTCCAAATTTTTAAGTCATTCCGTTAATTGGGAGATGAGATATCGTGTACACAGACGCACATACACTCATACACACACACACACACACACACACCACACACACACACCACACACACACACACACACACACACACACACACACACACACACACACACACACCACACACAACACACACACACACACACATACAGACCAATACCCAAAAACCACTTTTTTGGACTCAGGGGACCTTGAAACGTATAGAAATTTAGAAATTGGGGTACCTTAATTTTTTTCGGAAAGCAATACTCTCCTTACCTATGGTAATAGAGCAAGGGAAGTAAAAATGGTTACTGAGATTTTTATTTCTCTTTATATTCATGTAGTAATTAGTAGTTCTTTTAATTCGAATATTTGAGAGAGAGAATATTAGGGAAACGACTTTTTCTCTCTGGAATTCAAATGAATAACATAATTCAAAATAAGAATAGATTCGCTGATACAACTTATTGATCAAATAAGTGGAATATTTCTTTTAAAAGAGATTTTGAAGCTCAACAATATGAACGTAATAAGAGATGATGAAGTTGAGTGTAGTAATAGAGCAGTTTTTTAGAAGAAAATGGGTCAGAAAAGAGCAGCTGTGATGGGGGTGGTTTGAATTGAGTTTTGGAGAAATGGACTCCGATGACCAGAAGGGGGCCAGGGGGCGCCAAAAATGGGTAAAAGGTGGGAGGGGGCAATCGTTAGAGAGAGCATTAGAAGTGAACGGGAGCCGTAAGTCGTCCATATTCACACGGGGTGCGAATAAACCGAGAAATACGTGAGAAAATTTCCTAATCCCTTGCTATTGAGAGACTCAAAGCGAACTGTCAGCATTGGTTGGATGAGAAGGAATGATGTAATTGGGAGGGAATGCTGAAAATTTGAAGTGAATTTCACTGACCTCTCTTTCTTTACCCCGTTGGAGATGAAGGACCTAATAACACGCTATAGCACGTGTGCTATTCATGTTAGTTTCCTCTAAACAGAGTATCTTTATAATAAATTATATTAATTCTTATTTTTGAATTGAATTTGAATTAAAATTGCTTTATTGTCTCTTCAAAATAGATACATAATTTATATACACTATATTATTATCGACAATAAAGTTTAATAACAACCTGCAAAGGAGATCCTGAGTGCAGGTGTGAATCAATTGTAATTACATGATACAAAATAAAATCACAATAGTTATAAAGAAAAGAAAGAATACAAAACAAAAACAAAAATATTAAATCGTATCCTCAACATCCTAAAATTTAGACATACACGAATGTATCTCAAACTCTTATTCATTAGATTAATTTAAAGTGGATGTTCCTGTCAATCCATTCCTGTATAATTCTATTTAAATTCCCAGTTATATTCCTGTTAACAAAATCTAGTGGTATTTTATTGATTAAATAATTGCAATAGTATTGAAGTTGATGTCTGCATATAGTAAGCTTTATGAGATGTATGTTAAATCTATTTTGTACTGTTTGCCCGTATGTTATTCCTGAACAAAAATAATCACTTTTTTACTCCTCGAACTGTTCCTCATAAGTCCCACTGTAGTAAACACTTTCAATATAGACTTTACATCATTAACAACGTGCAAACGCCAATTTGAGTACCAAAGAAGTAAGTTGATAGAAAAAATCCCAGAAGACTTTATCACTACAAAAATAACAAAAACTAAACTTCAATAAAGGAATGGGTGGAAATATATTATTGCTTCAAAACTCCTAATTGATAAACAAATTGTATTTTTCAATTTTTCTTAAATATGTTTGATGCTATTCATATGTTTATTGAAGTAGCAAATGTCCACTAATCTGTTTTGAAATTCTAGTGCTATTGCAAATATTTGAAGTATCTTGGTTATATTATATGATTAACCATTCTACATTGTGTATATGATTTTTTATTTGATTTGTCTATCTGTATTGTACTGGTCTGGATTATATTATAAAGAACTGTATTAATTATTCTAATATCATGTTGAAATACAGAGGTAAGGAATGTTTTGAACTCGTGGCTAGAGCACAAGATTTCATTTTTAGCCACGCCAATTATTATTTAAAACAAATTATTTATTTATTTCCTTGTAAAACTGTTGTTAATTGGTGAATACTTTTGATTTGATATTATGCTGGATTCTAGTTCTATTAGTGTAGATAATATTCTGGAATGGATACTCTACTGTACTTGGGTAATAGTAATACAGTATATTAAAATCAAATTTGATTTAAACTGACATATCTCATGCTATTTCTGTAGTTGATCATGAAATGGTATGTTTATTCTTATAAACAGTATCTCAAGGTTGAAAACTGCAAAACCTGGAGACACATTGACGATATGCACTGCGACTGTGGTGATATAGGTACAAACAAATGACCACCTTTTAGAATATTATCTTCAAAATGCACAAGACATGAACTTTTCATCTCCAATGACGAAGCTGTTGAAACAATGGACTCCGATTACTACTCAAATATTGGCATATAGATCACGAACGAACGATCTCAAGGTTCTCATGCAAATCTTCAAATTGTATCTATCATTCATCCTCATTCTCCTATTCTTTCCTCACTCTTAACTTCCCCTTTCATCCTCTCACCACCTCCAAAGTTGTAAACTACCCCTAAAGTTTACAACTTTGGAGGTGGTGAGAGGATGGAAGGGGAAGTTAAGAGTGAGGAAAGAATAGGAGAATGAGGATGAATGATAGATACAATTTGAAGATGATTAGGTAGGGATAATTATTTGGTAGTTTATCAATTGGTATATTTATGTTACGACAACATGATGTAGCTCGAAAACTCAATGTCAACTCTCTGATTTTTCAAGTATTTTGTGAGAATAGTCAGTATTTGTGGATATTCATTCGTTATTGTGAGCATCAGGATTGAAAATTCGATTTATGAGTTGATTTATGAATGATGTATGGATGATTCATGTGTTAATTTCGATTGTTAATAGCCAATAATATTTTAATTATTGGGATGTCATCACATTATTTAGGATTCTGAATTATCTTGCGGGTAATGATTGCTTTCTCATTTCAATTAAAATCTCCAATTCACAATAAATTAACATTTTTCCAGTTTTTATTTAATTTACATTTATTTTCAGAATTTTTCAATTACTGGAAGAGCTGTTCTGTTATTCGATTGAAAGTTCTCGAATATAGTAAAAAAATGCGTTGTTGAAGTAGGAGAGACTATCAAATTATGTGATTTCAAGTAGTCCCAGAAGGATTCATTTCCCTAGTGAATCACTCGCTTTACAATATTATTCTTCAGAATTTCGAATCTTCTGTTTTCATAGATTCAATTGACATTTGAATTCTAGGAATCTCATGGTATCATAAACTTTTTCAATCCACCTCATGAAGATCATCCAAGTCTGATCCAAAAACTGATGTCATTTCTCATTCTTTAAACAAGGTGTTTGAAGAGGCAAATAATTGTTGGATAGGGGTTGAAATCCTTATGAGATTATTTAGCTCCTTCAACCAAAAAAATTGGAAAATTACAATGCTCTATGACAATGCTGGGAGTTAGTCGTCCAGATTATACAACTTACTCATGATTGAAAAATTATCAGAAAACTTACTATTCAAGAGATAACAGGTAGGTTTGAGAGTAGAGAATTAGAAGATTAAGAGAGAGAGGCAGAGAGAGGCAGAGAGAGTGTGATAGAAAGAAATTGGTTGATTGATTATTTGCCTTTATTAGGGCGAAGTTAGGACTCCTGGTCCTCTCTGCCACACGACTCTAAAATGAGATAAAAAGAGAGAAATAGTGAAAGTGAGAGAGAGAAAGTTAGAAAGAGACAGAGAGAGAGATTCAAATTGAGAGAAACATGTCACCACACAACTGTAAGCAAATAAGGAGATGTGTATAGGGGTCTCCTCGCTACACCACACAACACACAGGCAGTCTCTCTGCGGGTTCAACTCAAAGCACTTTTGTTGCTGCTCTATATGTGTGGGGAACAACCAACTCACACTTGTCTTCTACAAAGAGGAGAGACAAAGAGGGATAATTCGGATCAAGCATTAAGAATTAAGATGAAGCAAGAAATAGAGAGAGAAAGATGTAGGATGTTGATTCAAGAAAAAAGAAAGAGGATGATGAATAAAGAGGGAATGATGGAATAAGGTCTGAGATAAAGCAAGAAATAGAGAGAGAGAATGATGGAGGATGTTCATTCAAGTAAAAAGAAAGAGGATGATGATTAAAGAGGGAATGATGGAATAAGGACTGAGATAAAGCAAGAAATAGAGAGAGAAAATGATGGAGGATGCTGATTCAACTAGAAAGAAAGAGGATGATGATTGGAGAAGAGATGAAGGACTAAGGACTGAGATGAAGCAAGAAATAGAGAGAGAGAATGATGGAGGATGCTGATTCAACTAGAAAGAAAGAGGATGATGATTGGAGAAGAGATGATGGACTTAGGACTGAGTTGAAGCAAGAAATAGAGAGAGAGAATGATGGAGGATGCTGATCCAACTAGAAAGAAAGAGGATGATGATCGGAGAAGAGATGAAGGACTAAGGACTAACATGATGCAAGAAATAGAGAGAGAAAATGATGTAGGATGGCTTACAGTGAGTTAAAAAAGGATGATAATTGTAAAGGAGATGATGCAAGAGAGGAAGTAGGAATAGAGAGAAACAAGTGAAAAAAAGGAGGAGTGATGGAGGAGGAGAAGTAGGAAGTGAGAAGAGGATGGTAGGGGAAGTAAAGAGTGAGGAAATAATAGGAGGATGAGGATAAATGATTGATACAATTTGAAGATGAATAGGTAGGGATAAGAGAAGAGAACGGAGGTTGTGTAAGGAGAAAACAAGAGAATAAATGAGATAATAAAATAGGTCAAGAAGAGGGATGGAGGAAGATTAAATAGAATTGGGATGAAATGTGAGAATTTGGAAAAAAACTGTAAAGTGATGAAGAGAATATGAAAACAGGTTGATTGATTTTCTTCCATGTGCTAGGTCTGTGTTAGAAGGCCCATTGCACAAAATCAACATATTTATTTATTTTTTCAGTTATGTACAATATTACACTACTTATGTGAGAAGGTACAACAGCCTTATGCTATACTGTCCCTTCTCATATTTTTACTACAGTCCAAATTAAATTTTAGGTTAAGCTAATATCACTTGGTCTTTCAAAATAACAATTTACACTTCAAAAACCTAACAAATCTTCAATCAAAAATATATACTCCATAAAAAGCATTATGAAGAAAGGAGAGAGAGACTGGGCGAGAGTGATAGTGATAGTGATGGAAGGGAAAGAGAAGAATAGAGAGGGAGAGTCGCATATCAAAAGAGACAGAGAGAGAAAGAGAGAGAGTGAGAGAAAGATGAGATACACGAACTTCAAGAAAGGAGTACAAGATGTACTGATATACAAGAAAGGAAAATTGAGAAGATTCAAGACCGGATATCATCTGAGAGAAAAACTGGAAGAAAAAATAAAAGAGAAAGAGATGAAGAAATAGTATTAACACAGTTGGAGGAATGAAGAAGACAGAAAGATAATGGAACAGAAAATAATAACATAGAAATTGATAATAATAATAATAATAATAATAATAATAATAATAATAATAATATAATAATAATAGTTAGAGGAATGAAGAAGACAGAAAGATAATGGAACAGAAAATAATTTCAAATTCAATTTCAATACACATCTCATTAAGTACAAAATTCATATATATTTTTATCCCTGTAGCTTTAAGCTATTTGAGGAATATTAAAAAAAAATACTAAAAACATTTACGATGTTGCAATAATTTACATAATAAACAAATATAAATATATAATATATTAAATGAATGTTATTAACAAAGCAAATTAGAAATTCATAAATAATTACTTATAATAAAATGTAAAACCTTCCCATATAACATAGAAATTGATAATAATAATAATAACAATAATGGAATAGATGATGTATTCTAAAATATAAAATAAAAGAGATCGAATATAAAAATATGACGAAGTTTCAAATAATTGGAAGGAAAGGCTTGGAAAAAGTGAGAGAGTCAGACGATAATGGTGGAAAAAAACTAGAATGATTTCAAGAGACGTTGAAGTAGACAAAATATGTTGAGAGGGGTGAAGAGATCATATAAGGGAGAGCAAACTGTAGCAGACTAAAATACAGACTGTGGAGGGTTAGAGGAAGGGGAAGTAAAGTAAATAATTGAGAAAGGTCGAGAACAAAGAGTGAAGAGGGGAGTAAACGAGTGATGAGAATTAGAAACATCCCTAATCAGAGATTGGTCTGGAACGGGTGACCCCTGACCTCGAATTAATCACGGTCAATGACTGGGTCACTGAGGTAACCCTAAATATATCACTATATCTGTTCTAGTTCACCCCTATAGTTCTGTATATAGCATTGTTTACAGGTGACAGTATCGGTCAATTTTCACTTCAAACTGTCAGTATCCCTCATAAATAGCATCAATGATTCCCATTGAAACAATGCTGACAAGAATTGAAAGTGAATTTAACTATATTTATTCACGAGGTACTCTGTAGGGTTCAACTAGCTTTCACCCCGTACAAATATGTGAGGTCCACGTTATAATGGCAGTGGAGAAAGATAGGAGAATAACGTTGCCGATCCTCTGTCTTTTCAATGCCTTGATACAGGTTTATTGATAAAAACACTTCACTTACATGGGCTATTTTTAATAAATTAATAAAAACAATATAAAAATCTTGAAGTACCCTTCATTTTTAAAAACTTAAAAATAGTTCAACAACTAGTTTCGATCCTAACTTAGGTCATTTTCAACTTGGAAGTTTTTAAAAATAAAGAGTACTTCAAGACTTCTATATTGTTTTTATTAGGTTTATTGATGTAATATTAACGGTTCATTCTCGTTTAAAATAATCAATTTATATTTTACTAAGCAAGAAATTTTATTTTTCAATAATTCCATGATGAATTTTCATAATTAAGATGAAAGATTTTGTTAATTAATTATTATTTTACATTGTTAGAAGACGATCTGGCAACAGAGCAAAGCGAGAAAGAGATAGCGCTATCCGTTTTGTTGAATGATAGACAAGGATAGCAATACCATCTATACAGAGTGATGACGAACTCCCTACTAATACTCTAGGACATTGTTCATGGGTGAAAAACATATCTAAATATCATAATTAAATGGAAGTCAACAGTTACTCACACAGTGGCCATTTTGCTTTTTTCACTTATTATTTTTTCCCAAATAATTGTTGAAAATACGGAATTGAAACTTTGCACAGTCATTTATAACAACTAGATAAAGCTAGAAAAAAATTATGATAATTTTTCAAATTCATAAAACAAAATGGTGGCCATTTAAAATTTTGTTTTTTAAATTATTCAGAAACCGTTGGTTTTACAAAAACTTTACAAGAATAACTTTTTTTAGTAAATTTGATTGTCTATCGATTGATACCAAATTCTTTGAGATTGAACCAATATTAACTGAGATATGGCAGCTTTAGTAGTTGGTGACCCACCTTTAGAGGGTTATTTAACGTTATTTTTTTGTTTGAAATGACCTAAAATTCTTATAGGCCTATTTTCAATAATCCTTCTAGATTAATTAATTACGTCAAGTTTTCAGTTTGTCAAGTTTTGAAATAAACCCTTGCGAAGCACGGGTTACCTGCCAGTTGCAAATCAAACACTGCCATTATAACGTGGACTTCACTATAGTGAGATCTACTTTCAACTGTCAGCACTTCTCATGAATAAAATGATGGCTTCTCGTTTAACAAACGCTGATAGTTTGAAGTGAATCTTTCGAGTGTTTTGTGAGTTGGAAATGCACACATCCAGTTCGAGTATCTCTTTCGGATAGGGGTTGATTTAGGACCTTCAAAACAAAGAGCTTCTCATTCTCTGATACTACTCTGTTAATAAATTAATGAATTCTGTCAATATTGAACGTGACAAGACTAGACTCAAGGGTAGTATCATAGAGAAAATATAAAGGTGCGTACAGACTTTCGCTCTGCTCCGCAACGGAACGTCACTCCAGCAGAGCGATTGATAATCGACCGGGGAGCAACAGTGGTTCGACCGGGGAACGCGAGAAGATCTAACATCTTCCGTAACGTTCATGATGGGTGCGCGGGCGGAGCGACTGTGGTTCGATGGAGGAACGAGGGCGGTACGAGGGCAGAGCGTGCTCGGTGCGGGTTGGAAGTGCGTAAATGTGTACGCAGCTTTACATGAGAAGATATCCCATGGTATAGGGAGTTCATGTTCCAAATTTCACTGTTAACTCAAACCGATAGTCTAATAGTAGCAGTCTAAGGGCCGTTTGCACAGTATAGATTGCTAAACTCGATTAACTTAATCGAGTTTAAGTTAATCTGAAAGTTTAAACTTGAATTGGTTTTCTCAGTGCATTTACTAATCCAGTTTAAGTTAAACTAGTTTAGCGTTAAGTTGGTAATAGAACGTCATCGTTAATAACATCAGGAAGGCTGATTTTTATAGGAAATTTGTTATTTGTTAACAAACCATCAATAAATTGAGGTTATGTAGCTACTAGTTTGGTATTTTCTTGTTCTTGTTCAAAATCTACAGAGCTGTAAGCTGTACGGTTATAAAAGTGAAAAGCGATCAAGATATTCTTTAAAAACTTATGTTTATTTGGCACCAGAATGTAAGATAAAAAAGTTATTTTGTTACGCTTGAATCTTCTACGGTCTTCCTCGTTTATTATAAATCTCTCAAAAGCAATATATCTCAGTAATGTGTTATTAAAAACATGTTTTTTCTAATCAAAGACCACTGATAAAAATTGTCTTATTTTCTATCAAGTGGTTTATTTAATCACATACTAAATTGGCACTTGCTTTACTCAAGCAAACCCGTTAAAAATTCTCTATCATCCCAGAAATTTAAATTATTTGTTTTTTGCCCAATTTTTCTCAGTTTCAAAATTTCTTCGCAGTCATCTTTATCAATCTTTATCATTAAAAACTTCTATCAATTCCACCATTATAATTATGTTTACATTAAAATAATGATTTACTAACTATTAGATTCCATCTATTTCCATCTTACTCATACACATTTCCCAATTTTTTATCTCCATTCTCCAACACATGGCGACTAAATAGGACTGTACATTCAAGATCTACTTTACTGGAAACACGAGCACATCGATTGCACAGTAATAAACATTAATTGATTTGGATCGATGGCGTCGCTCGGCGTGTCGTGACAGAATTGACAACACTCTCACTATCTCTCTCTCTCTCTCTCTCTCTCTATCTGTCTCATTCTCTCACTGTCTCACTCTCAGTTGGGAAATTAGATCGCAACATCGCTGACGAGGTCAATCTCGGTCTGATCGCTATCTGGTCCTCCACATCTATCCAGTAGATGGAAAATTAATAATGATTATCGTCTACAGCCACTACCTCCGTAAATATTTACGGAGGTAGTGGCTGTAGACGATAATCATTATTAATTTAGGTTATAGAAAATCATTATTTTAATGTAAACATAATTATAATGGTGGAATTGATAGAAGTTTTTAATGATAAAGATTGATAAAGATGACTGCGAAGAAATTTTGAAACTGAGAAAAATTGGGCAAAAAACAAATAATTTGTATTTCTGGGATAGAGAATTTTTTTAAGATTTTGCTTGAGTACAGCAACTGACAATTTAGTATTTTGATTGAATAAACCACTTGTTTGCTATACAGCACGGTATATAGAAGGTATATCTATAACTGAGGTATATCTATCTATAACTAACTTATATCTATATAAGCATAGAGAAACAATGGCACAATGGCTTACGCTATTGTTTATCTATGATATAAGGTATATCTCTAACAGCACGGTATATCTAAATACCGTGGTTTACAGTAGCATTGAAAACAACCGTCGAAAAATAATTTACTATCAGTTGTTTCCCCATCAAATCTTTACAGATGTCAAGTTAATCCAAATTATTTGGTTTAAACCAAAGACCTTTAAGATGCATAGACTCACATGCAGCGCTAGTGTCGTACTTGGAATTGAAATCCGCCATTAAGGGGGCAACCCATAAGATTATTACATACCAATGCCACCAATGCCTCTGTGATCTATAGTATTACAAATAAATCATATATAATATATCGTGCTGAAATACCCCAATGGCGGCCTTCAATTTCAATTAAGAGATTGGCATAGGCATAGGCATTGTGGGTCTATATCTCTTTAAGGCCTTTGGTTTAAACCCTCCTGCTTTGGAGGTTTGAACTTTCCCAGAGTTTAAACTCAATACAGAGTTTAAACTGATACTGTGCAAACGGAATTTTAGTTTAAACAAAAAAAAATTCCAGATTTGGTTTAAGCTTTAGCTTAAACTTACACTGTGCAAACGGCCATAAGTAGTTTAAGTAGTCTAAGTAGTTTAAGTCTCAAGTAGTTTCATGGAGCTATGTCACGCTGTTTGTACGATATTTTGGCCGTCCTTATAAATTCTATTAGATTGAATAGATGATGTTCCTCAAGTATAAATCAAATAGAATTTATAAGGACGGCAAAATATTGTACGAACAAAAATCGATGTGTGTGTAACTGGCTTTATTCTCTTATACTGTGCCGTTCCTACACTCTCACCCAGCCAAAACAGTAAAAAGAGATGGTAGTTGACAGTAATCGGCTTGGAATTTGTAACATAAACGACCTATACCATGGGATATGGTCTCATGCCATCTTTCTTCTATGATGGTATTATATTCTATACTAGCCTAGCCTATAATTTACTGTACACTGTCGCAATTTTTATGTTTCAGAAGAAGCTGAAAGGTGGTGTAAAAATACCATGAGAAGTGTGTCTCATTTCGGAATGTTTGGCAAGTAGGAATATCATCTCAATTCGAGGTATTTACGAGGGCTATTTTACTCGTACAAGTAGAAGAATAATGATGAGTCTAATGATAGTCTAATGATAAGACTAATTAGAACAATAATTATTCTAATGAATTAGAATAATGATGAGTCTTTTTGACTTACTACGTAATAAAACTACATTTCAATTACCAATCATGCCACATTCAATTTTGAAATAGTGCAAAAAAGGATTTTATAAGAAAATTACAACAAATTACAATCAAAGGTGATGGTAGGTTGATCCATCCATTGATAGTTTCTTGGTCCATTCCGAGCTGCGATGTATTAACACACTTTTTTCTATGTATCTAAACATGACATGCAATCAAATATTAAGTAAATAATTAAAAACTTCTACTCACTGACTGAACTTCTTTCGACCGTCTCGCGTCATATTCAACTATTAAAAATGATCGCTAGACGGTCGAAAGTACTTCAGTCAGTAAGTAAAAGTTTTTAATTATCTACTTAATATTTGACTGCATGTCATGCTTAAAAATCTGGTGTGGCGCATTCACACAACTTTCCTTGCCGTTATGAAAATTTATCACCTGACGCTAGTGTTCCCGCGCATCTCAAGTCTACTATTCAAAGATTCAAGCCAGCTGGTGACAGGACAATAAGGCTGGAGACACACGAAGTTTGCTATTTCTTCATAGTGAATGATTTAATAGAATCAACAGTTGCCAACAGTTTGTAATTGAAATAATAACATTTTCACGAATTTCGAGCTTATTTCCAATTTTAGGTGAAAATGTTACTGAACATTAATTGAAGAGATTTTTCATGCTGAATCTTTTCCACTCTGAATTTCTTGTTTAAATTGTATCTGAAGCCTGATAATTGGAAATCTAAAATCAAACTTTGCAAAGATGGGGCGGAGCTCCTGAAATTTTTACAGATATGGGACTTGTGGCAGTTGATAGAGCTTATCTATGACTATTTTAGGTATAAATTTGATCAAAATCGTTGGAGCCGTTTTCGAGAAAATCGCGAAAAACCCTGTTTTTGACAACATTTTTGCCATTTTAGCCGCCATCTTGAAAAATTGCATTTGATCGAATTTGTTCGTGTCGGATCCTTATAGTGTAAGGACCTTAAGTTCCAAATTTCAAGTCATTCCATTGATTGGGAGATGAGATATCGTGTACAAATCACGTGTGCACATACACTCATACACACACATACACACACACACACACACACACACACACACACACACACATACTTACCAATACCAAAAAAACACTTTTTTGGACTCAGGGGACCTTGAAACGTATAGAAATTTGGAAATTGAGGTACCTTGTTTTTTTTCGGAAAGCAATACTCTCCTTACCTATGGTAATAGGGCAAGGAAAGTAAAAACATAGAAAAAAGTGTGTTAAATCACAATCATCCAAGTACTCTTTAGAAAATGATAATGAGTCATAATTTCAAAGTGTACCATACCATACAAAATTACTGTACTCATTTTTCGAGTGTTATTTTCTCCGTATCTGTTTCCATTTGTAATGAAGTCACCAATCTTGTTCCTCGTATTATTGTGAGTTGTAAATCTTCCACGTGATCCAAGGTGAACATTGAATGTGATTGAGGAACATGCCACTATTATTAAAGCTAATAAATACAGAAATAAATATTGAAATTATTACATTTGTGAAGCTTTTGAACAATATAACCAGCATCCTGAACTGCATTCTGGTGGGTAAAAATGCAATTATATCTGTAGAAGATGAATGATTCATAGCATAAACAGAGGTAAGCGAATACGCTTAGAAGCGCGGACTCGATGAATTATTATTGTTGTGTTCAAGTAGTGGTGAGGAGGGGTATTTTTAAAAGGAGGTGCATATAATTAGAATGTACAAATGTGTGAATGAGAATAGAGGATGGAACAGAAGAAGAAGTTGAGTAGGAGAAGGAGGAGTAGGAAGAGGAGGAAGAGGAGGAGGAGGAGAGGAGGAGGAGGAAGAGGAGGAGAGGAGGAGGAGGAGGTGGAGGATTAGGTGGAGGAGGAGGATCGTGAGGAGGGGAAGGTTGGGAGGAGGAGGAGGAGAAGAACCTGGAGGATCAGGAGGAGGGAGAAGTTGGGAGGGGTGGAGAAGGACGAGGAGGAGCAGGAGGAGGGAAAGGTTGTAAGAGGGAGGAGACGACGAGGAGGAGCAGGAGGAGGGAGAAGTTGGGAGGGGTGGAAAAGGACGAGGAGGAACAGGAGGTGGGAGAAGTTGGCAGGGGGAGGAGAAGGACGAGGAGGAGCAGGAGGAGGAGAGGTTGGGAGGGAAGGAGATGGACGAGGAAGAGCAGGAGGAGGAGGAGGAGAAGGACGAGGAGGAGCAGAAGGGAGTCGTTGGGAGGTGGTGGAGTACGACGAGAAGGAGTATGAGGAGGAGAAGAAGGAATAAGAGGAGGAAGAGGAGGGAGAGGTTGGGAGGAGGAGGAGGAGTTGTATAAGGTGGAGGAGAAAGAGGAGGAGTAGGAGGAGGAGGAGTATGAGGGGAAAAAAGAGGAGGATGAGGAGGAGGATTAGAAGTGGGAGGAGGAGGAGTATGAGGAGGATTAGAAGTAGGAGGAGGAGGAGTATGAGGAGGATGAGGAGGTAGAGGTTGGAGGAGGAGGATAATTATTATGAGAAGGAGGAGAAGGAGATGGTGTAGAAGGAGAACAAGAAGGAGCGGTAGAGGGAGGAGAAGGTTAAAGAAGGATAATTTATAAGGTGAAAAAAAGGAGAATAGAAGCAGAATATGATGAGGAGAAAGTAATGTAAGCGAAAGAAAAGTGAGAGGAGGCTGCTGAGGAGCAAGTGAGAAAATATAGAAGAGAAGAGAGAATGAGGTTGAGGAGTAGAAGGAGTAGAAGAAGAAGGAGGAGGTTGGGACGAGGAAAATATACAAGTGTAGATGAAGGAGCAAGAAAATGTATAAGAAGAAAAAAAGGAGAATAGAAGGAAAATATGATAAGGAAAAATAATGTAGGCGAAAGAAAAATGAGAGGAGGTTGCTGAGGAGCAAGAGAGAAAATATAGAAGAGAAGGGGATGAGAAACAAGAGGAGGTAGAGTAGGGAACTACTGTTGTAGGGAAAGACCCAGGCGGTATATATTGCACAATGGGATACTAAATCCCAGTTATTAGGGCAGTCGGAATTACACATAAGTTTATGCAGCCTTGAATTACTGCGCATGCTCCATCTTTTAGTTGAATTACTCAACTGTGTATGTGAGTTGTTGGGGGAGGGGGGGAAATTATCCTCCATATTTTGCTGCCCTAAGTAACTTGGACCATTACATTTCGTTCTATTAACAAACATGAGTACACAATGAAATAATATACTTTTTATTACTCTCGAGGGGACTTTTATAATTTATTAACCTGATTATTTTACTTCCTTCGAATGATTCTCAAAAGTTTTGAGTTTAAAATCTTGTTTTAATTATTTGAGGCTAATGGAAATATTGAGAAAAAATTTTATTCATATTTTCAACTCGGAAATTGAACGAAATCCTTTCCCGGATTCTCGTAATCAAAATGAAATGATCCATAGTTGATGGAATATTTCCCACTTAGAATACACATGGAAGTACAGTCTTCTTTTATAAATCGTGACTAATATGAAGAATGATTCCTAAATATTACGAGAAAACGTTGAAAAGGAGTGTTTGAAGGCGACGTGTTTCCTGGCTTAAAAATTTGAGAGATTGGTTTGACTGCAGCAGAGAAGACTTGTTTCGAGCGGCAGTGAATAAGATCCGGATTGCTGTGCTGATAGCGAACCTACGATAGGAGACGCACTTGAAGAAGAAGAATGTTGAATAACAAAACTGAAACTATAGATAGAACCTACAATACTTCAAATCGTTAGTATTCCTAATATACGAGTATATAACAGATTAACAGTAGTGATATTCGAAAATTGATTTCACGTAAATTTTCGTAAATTGGCTGAATACTAGCTTAGAGTTGTCCACACCTTAGTACTCGACACCTCCAAACCAAGGAGCTGTCTGATTGGTCGATGGGTTGATCAGTCGCTATGATACGTCGACAGCTCTCGACCAATAGAAAGCCAGCAGCTCGGGACCGGCACTTGAAAATCATTGGCCAATCGTTGCTCGTTGCTCATTGAGGCGTGGCTTCAACAATCCCAAATTATTACTTTCCTTGCCCTACTACCATAGGTAAGGAAAGTATTGCTTTCCAAAAAAAATTAAGGTACCCCAATTTCAAGTTTTCTATACGTTTCAAGGTCCCCTGAGTCCAAAAACATGATTTTTGGGTGTTGGTCTGTGTCTGTCTGTGTGTGTGTGTGTGTGTGTGTGTGTGTGTGTGTGTGTGTGTGTGTGTGTGGTTGTGTGTGTGTGTGTGTGGTGTGTGTGTGTGTGTGTGTGTTGTGTGGTGTGTGTGTGTGTGTGGTGGTGTGTGTGTGTGTGTGTGTGTGTGTGTGTGTGTGTGTGTGTGTGTGTGTGTGTGGTGTGTGTGTGTGTGTGTGTGTGTGTGTGTGGTGTGTGTGTGTGTGTGTGTGTGTGTGTGGTGTGTGTGTGTGTGTGTGTGTGTATGTGTGTATGTCTGTGAACACGATAACTCCAATCCTAAGTAACCGATTGACTTGAAATTTTAAACTTAATGTCCTTATACCATGAGGACCCGACAATAAGAAATTCAATAGAATTCAATTAAAGATGGCGGAAAAAATGGCGGATTATTACTAAAAAACCATGTTTTTCACGATTTTCTCAAAAACGGCTCTAACGATTTTCTTCAAATTCATACCATGGATATCTATTTATAAGCCTTATCAACTGACATGAGTCTCATTTCTGGGAAAATTGCAGGAGCTGCGTAATATTCTCGAGAAAAATGGCGGATAATTACTAAAAAATCATGTTTTTCACGGTTTTCTCGAAAACGGCTCTAACGATTATCTTCAAATTTATACCATGGATAGCTATTTATAAGCCCTATCAACTAACATGAGTCTCATTTCTCGGAAAATTGCAGGAGCTGCGTAATATTCTCGAGAAAAATGGCGGATAATTACTAAAAAAACCATGTTTTTCACGATTTTCTCAAAAATTACTCGACTGATTTATTTCAAATTACTACTCTGTATAGTTATTTATCAGCTCCATCAACTGGCATGAGTCTTCTTTCTGGGAAACTAATGGGGGGTTCACCCCATCCTTGAGATATGGACTTTGTAACCTCCTTCTCGTGCATGAGGTAGGTAGGTAGAGCAGTCTATAAAAATAACACATAGTCGAGATATTTCATCTGTAGAACAGCTGTTTCGATGACTTTTAAAAAAATCATCGAATTTCACAATAATTTAGACTACACAAAGGAAAAAGTACTATGAAAACAATTATATACACACATATACTACAGTAGTCTGATCGTAGTTTCGAATAATTATGTTGCCGCCAATCGTCATTATGCTATTTATCTACATTATTGTCGTTTAAGAATGAGGCTCCCAGTTCAATGAGCAAGGAAAGTTGTGTGAGTGTACCACACCAGATTTTTTTCAGTGTGTCGAGTTAGTTCCAACCTCCTCTACTAGAATTCTCTGACTCTACAGAGAATTGTCAAGTCTCTAATATTTCACAATGTCTTGCTTTCGATCGTAAAGTCAAGAAAAGTAATTTTTGTTGCTATAAGTTTTAAGATTGTGCATTCTACAAAATCTATTAAGAGATTTCCTTTTTGAATTCCTTAGATAGAGTTCACCCTAGAGAGGAGTCTACTCTATTATACAAGATACAGCAACTTAAACGCGAGATGAAATATTCAATTTGAATTTTGACTATTGTAATACTCGACTATTAAAATACTTCCCGGGCTGAAAAATAATTTTTGAATAGTAGTACCAGATAAAACTACTGTATTCTGTTGTAGTACTTATCGAATTTACATCTAGCTGTTTATTCTGTTGTCAATATTTGCAATAGTAGAAGTCTTCTGGATGATTTGCAGCATTTACTTGGGATTTTTGTTTAATAATAATTATTGTAATACTCTTGACGGTCTTATGAGCCATCTACAATGAAATTCAAATTCAAATTTATTTCCACACAGTTGGTGATGATTGTAATGCTTGTTACGTGGGTCAGACGGGTAGAAGTTTCAAAAGTAGAATTAAAGAACACATCAGAGATTGGAATAAACAAAATGGGGAATCTAACTTTGCAGAACATTTGATAACAAATAATCACAAGTTCACAGTTAAGGAGAATGTTGAGTTTCTGCATGTTAATAACAAAGGCAGATCTTTGAATATTCTAGAGGCTTTAGAAATAACAAGAGTAATTAAGGAAAATCCCCAGTATAGTTTAAATGACCACATTCATTTCAACCAGTACAACACTACGAATTTAGTTTTATCATAAACATGTAAGCATACATTAGTCAATAGTTTTTCCATTTACATATTTGTTTTATTATCTTTCACATTTGTTTTCTTGGTTCTTATTTTGTACTAAAAGTAAATTTTATTATCATGGCGATTATGTTGCTTAAGCCGCCATTTTGTCACACCGTTGAGGGGGAGGAGACTGTCTAGCTAGGCCAATGGCAGGCGTTCATGCCCTCGACCAATAGCAGTACTCGCCTACTAGTATAAATTCTGCTGCTCTTGTATTTAGTTTTAGTTTATCAGAGATTGACAATGGTGTAATAACCGGTCTTTCTAATTTTCAATAAATCAGTGGTTTTTTTGACAATTTCTTAGTCTTTTTCATTCAATATGTAAAAAAAATATTTTGCAAGAGACCTTCGAAATGGAAGGTGAAAATGAAATGATTTGATTTATCCTATATTCTCATTTGTCATGTAAGTACAATATCAATGTTATTTTTTCTATCGATATAATGACATTCTATATACATAATAATTATTTTGCAGAATGAAACATTTTAAATAAATTCTTTTTCATTTCTGGACATCAGTGTTAGAAGTTGACTGAAAATAGAAAATATCAACCAAGCATCACCGTTCAGTTCCAGTTTTAAATACAGAACGATTTCCAATAAACCGCAATGAAAGTGAGAATATAACGAAAAGTCACACATAAACATTAATATCGAATTCGTCGAGGTATTCCAGATTCGCCGATCACACTCTCACCTGTCAGCATTGGTTAGATGGGACGCAGTCGTTGATATTCCATAGAAATGCTGACAGTTTAAAGTGAGTCTCACACTAGAGAGGAGTCTACTTTATTATACAAGGTACAGCACCTTAAACGCCAGATAAAATATTCAATTTCCTCAGCTCGAACTGAAATTTTCAATTTAACGGCGCCGATACAGTCTGCGCAAGAATATTGTTATAAATGCTCGATTCCAAGTAATGTAATAGAAAGTTGAACCGTCTTTATAACACGGAGAGCTGCTTCTTGAACGGAGAATTCAATTTCAGCAGATTGCCTCAACATATTTTATGCAAAGATAGTATCTATGATTGAATTTTCAGTGAGGTGGCCCGCTTGTTATTATTACGGGGAATGTTCAGTGAGAATGGAGTATATCTTCTGTAATCATTTTTCGGTAATGTTGGTTGTTATGGTTGATTCGGGACTTGATGTCGGGTTGATTATCAAATGGAAAACATTACCATCAATAAAAAATATTGATGTGAATTATAGTGGATTAATTTAAAAAATTTCGAACTTGAGGTCGCATGAAGAATGTAACAGTTATGGTATTTTGAAAAAGCTAATTATTAAAAGTCAGTGACATAAACGAATTACGTTGAATACGATTACATCATCAATATTCAATAATCTTAAGATTACAGTTCTTTAGAATCTAAAATAGTCCAATTGAAGCTCATGGGAATTATAACAATTATTACAGTGCCGAACAAGCTGTAGAAGGGATATTATTAGTGTTTCTCAGAGATCCATAAGTTGGAATCCAGCTTCGAGGTCTCATTTTTCACTGTATTTATTTTTCACGATTTCACTGATATGGTTTTGCGTTTTATTTTCTGAAACAAACAAAAAAATCATTTTTTTCTTTAGGGCTACTTTTAATATAAATAAAAATATAAATCTCAGTATCCTTTTATATCAAATATCACAACATGTTTCGGACATTAATGCCATTAAAAAAAAAAAATAAAAAAATACTCTACAGAATTCGAAAGTATTATCACATCATTATCAGTCTTATGTCCTCCAATGTGAGTCACCCTTAAATAAACTTGAAATTCATTCCACACATAATATTCCACAAAGATTCTACAGGATTTAAACGTATTCTTACAGCATTACTGTCAAACGGTCCCTTTAATTAATGATGGTATGACTCGAATCATTGAAATTTGTACCAATTTGATCTCAAATATATATAATACATTTTCTATAAAATATATAAAATCTATAAAATATATGATATATTTTCTATTCCATATGTATAAATGCATTACCTGTATGCTTTTTTCTTGTGTTGTTTTCGACTCCTCATTGCAGAAGTGCCATAGGCCTACGTATAATTATCAAATTAGAAATGTATCCAACAATTCCCTTCAATAAATTATGGAAACACTCAAACCAATGAAAATGTTACCAAATTATAAATGTTTTCAAAAATCTCCTTCAATAAAAATGATAAAAACACGCTAATAATTGGAATGTTATCAAATTAGAAGTTTTTTTAACAACTACCATCTACGAACAAGCTATTTGTGGTCTCAAGAGGTCACACCAACAGATGCAGTGTATCTTTCTCGAAACTTGTATCCAGTTCCTACTTGATTGAGTAACAGCGGTGGTTTCTGGGAAGAGAATTTCTCAGAGAATTAGAGGCTTTCCTAGCGAGCATTCCTATTAGCAGGGTGTCTAATTGCACGTTTCCCAGAGAAGCTACCAAGGTGGGCGTTCCTCTCTGTAACTCGCAACAACTGACTTCTGCCAAGATTTAAAGACCTTGTTATAGGCGACTATTATGCGCGCAACACCTCGTTATAGACGGAGTTTGTTGATGAATTTGCAATGAGCTCAGACTGAGGAGATGTAGGAGAAACAGTGCGAAAACAAGTGGAAGATGAAGAGGATACAGGAAAAAAATATTCCTGATAAAATAAAAAGTGGAAAGGAATTGAAAACAGTATCCTGAATGACTTTTCCTATGCTGATTACCAATGAATTTCAATGAATGACTATCAATTGATGATATTGAATTAATTATTATCAGTTAAAAATTAGAATTAGTTAAAGAACAAGTGGTAGATGAAGAGGATACAGAAAGAAATAATCCTGATAAAATGAAAAGTGAAAAGGAATTGAAAACAATATTCTGAATGAATTTTCCTATGCTGATTACCAATGAATTTCAATTAATGATATTGAATTAATTATTATTGACTGTATTAGCTTTGTTAACTATTATTAGCATAATTATCAACTTTTTGACTCCAAATACAGTTGTTGATGAGATGTGAAATACATTTGTGATATTATAGACAACATTCCAGTGTTTCATTATTAAGTTTTTTTGTCAATGTAATAATTAAGTTTTTTTAATTATCTTTCCTTCTCTCCACTTATCCTTCTCCTCCTCCACTTCTTTTCCTTCACCATATCCTTCTTCTTCTCCTCCTCCTTCTTCCTCTCCTACCTTGTCAACTTCTCTTTCTCCTTCTCTTGCTCCTTCTTCACCTTCTTCCTCTTCTTCTCCTCCTCCTCCTTTTCCTCCTTCTCCTTCATCCCCTTCTTCACCACCCTCTTCTTCTCCTTCTCCTCCTCCTTCTCCTCCCCCCTCACTTTCTTGTTCTTCTCCTTCTTCTTCTTCTTATCACTCTCTTCCTCCTCATCCTTCTCCTTTTCCTCCCTCATGTCTTTCCCCTTCTCTCTCTCTTTCTCCTTTTCCTTCCCCTTCTAATCTCCTTCTCCTTCTTCTCTTTCCACTCCTCCTTCTTCTCCTTCTCCTTTTCCTCATCCCTGTCCTACCCCATCTCAATCCCCTCCTCCACCTCTTTCTCCTTCTCCTTCTTCTTTTCATCCTCCTTCTCGTCCTCCTTTTTCTTCTCCCTTTTCTCCTCCTTACACTTCTCCTTCTTCTCCATCCCACTCTCCTTCTTCCTCTCCTCCTCCCCACAGTCATCCTCCTCCTCCTTCTTCTTCCTTCTCTTTCTCCTACCGCTTTCCCTACTTCTTCACCTACTGCTCCTCCTTCTCCTTCTCCTTCTCCTTCTCCTTTCCCTTCTATTTCTTCTCCTCCTTCTCCTTTTCCTTTTCCTCCCCCTTCACCTTCTTCTCCACCTTTCCCTTCTCCTACTCCTCCACCTTCTCCTGCTTCTTCTCCTTTTTCTGCTCCCTTCTCCTCCTTCTCCCCCCTCTCCTTCTCCTCCTCCTCCTCCCAGTCATCCTCCTCCTTCTGATGCTCCTTCTTCTTCTTCTTCCTTCTACTTCTCGTCCGTCTTCTCCTCCTCCTATTTTCATTTTATTGTATACTATTGGTGCGAAAATAAAACTTTATTCTATTCGGTTCTATATTCTGTGGGAAACGAGTAGGCTAGAGGTCAGTAATCTAAATTCTTATATGGAACGCTAAAATTGTGACTCTGGATTGCAGATTCATTGTAAAATTTCAAGGGGATATCTTAAAAATAAGATGAACTTATCTGGAGGAAGCTAATCGAATTAGAATTGTCATTTCATTTGTTTTTCAATACAGTGTTGTACGATGTTAGAGAATGAAATGTTTATCTTGTAGCCTATTGCAGTGATATATTGTACAAAAAATGTAAAAATATTAATTCTTTATCTATCCATCTTTCTATCTATCTGGAGGAATATGTCGATTCACGTATCTTGAAATGTATTTCCAATAATTGAATGATTAAACGGAGGAGAGTAGTGAATGTAGTGAATATTTGGATAAACTCATGAAAGAGTGGCTTTGTAAAAATATATTAATCTGTAACAAATTCTTCAACCTTGGTACTTCAAACCAAACTAGAACATGATCCAAGCATGTTAAGGTCTTTCCAAGTCTCTTACACTATGATAAACATCCCATGCAGCTCTGTAATATTTATATTTATGTGTTGAATACATTCCTCGGGGCAAAAGCAATTTGTAACGATCAGAACATGTGAATGGTGTTCTTCAGTGTAATTTGTCCTAAGAACAAAATTAGATCGAAGTATTCACACCTCGTTATACTGTTTATAGGTAGAAAGATGCGGAATATACTTCGTTTAGCCTACAGCAATATAGTCTTTAGCATAATAACTTATATGAAGCCTTTCGTCGGGTCTTGTATTGGTCATTAATCAGATATTTCGCGATACATTTCTCGCATCTTTAGTATTAGTGCTCTCATTCTTTGTTTTTATCCTTGTCTTTACTGTTAGGTCCTTAATTTTCCCGCCTTTTTCATCCATCTCTCAGTCTCTTCCTAACATTTTGCTCTAATTCTTCTTTTTCTCATTCTCTTTCTGTCTCTTACTTCTGCATTTTGCTCTGATACTTTTAAATTATCTATTTGCTCTCCCTTCTCTACTCTTTTAGAATTTCTCTTCTCTTTACTGTTAGGTCCTTGATTTTCCCGCCTTTTTCATCAATCTCTCAGACTCTTCCCAACATTTCGCTCTCTTTCTCATTCTCTTTCTGTCTCTTACTTCTGTATTTAGCTCTGTTACTTTTAACACATCTATTTGCTCTCCTCTCTCTACTCTTTAAGAATTTCTCTTTCTACAATAATAATCATTCTTGTTTTTCAACTTCGACTATATTCGCACGAATCGTCTCATGACTACTGTAATTTCCACTTTGTATTATTCTTTTGATTGCCTCCTTTATCCTGTTTATTTCTCTCTTTTACTATTTATCATTCCAATTTTGTGATCCAATGCTTATTCTTGATATTTTCTTCTTTGCTTTTTATCAATTCCATGATTCATTCAAGGGTTTTGTGGCAGAGAGGACATGGAGTCGTAACTCCACTCTAAGAAAGGCATAATCAATCAATCAACCGATCAATCCATGATATCCAATTTTTTTTGCCTCTTTCAAGTTCTCATCTTAGTATTATTGCCTCAATTTCGCCCACATCACTTTTATTGTAAAGTGTAAATAAAAGTAATTTATCTATCTATCAATGTAGTATACATGTTTTATTCTCACAACAACTGCCTCTGGTATTTCCCTTCTCAACAATAGATTTACTGTGCTAATTTTCAATTTTTTTCTCATATGGTCCATTATTTCAAACATTTTCTTCTCTACTTACCTTTGATCTCCATTTTTCATTTGAAAACTCTCCCAAATAATACATCTGATATCGGCGAATTTCATGGGGTTCTTTTCCAAATAACTGTAGCATACTTTATAAATGATATGAGATTTTCCAATTATTATGCTTAGAATTTCTCTGGATTTTCCGAGAATGAAAGTTAAAACTCTTCAGTCCGTCTGTACGAGTATGTTTCGATAAGGATTGGAAGAGGTGTGTAGATAAGAGTACCCAAATCGTCAAAACCTAAGCCCAAAATATACTTTTTTCAACGTTCTTCTAATCTTCTTCAAAAATTATCAGGAATGGGATTTGAAATTTGATTCATAGGTTCAGCTAAGGTTAGTTCAAAGATTTTTGAAAATATCCTGAAATCATGCCTCAAATTGACTGTCTCCACTAATTTCTTAAAAATGATATCTAAAAAGATGTAAATCAACAGCTATTACTGCCATGTACTGGTGGAATTCGGGACTTCTTCTCAACAAGTTTTTGACCAATCGGAAAAAAGAATGCTTGAATTCGTGCAATTTGAGAAATATTGACCCTGTTACTACTGATATCTACCGGCAAACTTCGGAACTAACTCTCAACGACTCGACCAATCAGGGCAAAGGAGGCGGGGCTTGTTGCCTCGTAATCTGAGCAGCTGCACATCACACAGTAACTGCAGAGATGACAGAAATAATATACTTCGTTTTTCCTACTCCATGGTAACTGTGAACATCTAGTGGCAGAATTTGAAGCTATTCTCGTTGGGGAATAGTTTCCATTGGGGAATAGTGAGCAGACCTAAAAATAATGACCAATCAGAAAACAGAAGAGATAAAAGGCTGAGAATCACGGCTTAATCGTAAATCAATTGTAAAGTTAATTCATTATTGCCAATTCCTATGATGTTCGCTTGTGCAATGCATCCAACAAATGACGAGTTCATAAATTCGGTTTCAACTGAGATAATTCAGTTGTTGAAACACTTATTGAATTAGCTCAATGAATTTATTCAATTTCCAGCTACCTTCTTGAACTCTAGTATACATTATTTCTCTCTAATTTTCTCTGTTGCACCATGTATCACATATTTCTTCTTCTTCTTCTTCTTCTTCTCTTCTTCTTCTTCTTCTTCTTCTTCTTCTTCTTCTTCTTCTTCTTCTTCTTCTTCTTCTTCTTCTTCTTCTTCTTCTTCTTCTTCTTCTTCTTCTTCTTCTTCTTCTTCTTCTTCTTCTTCTTCTTCTTCTTCTTCTTCTTTTTCTTCTTCTTCTATATTGATTTCTAGAAGGAGGACTTATGAAAATGTTTATCATTATCACTCTCTCTCTCTCTCTCGCTCACTCTCTTCCTTGAACAGCTCTTCTCAAACCAATCACAACCGTCACTTATGTTTTCAACGCTGTAGACCCACATCAATAATTTTCATACTGAAAAACATATTAATATTTATAGCATTGAGGTAGGATATGGTTCAAGTTAGTAAAAATGCTAATTTATGACGGTCATCGAGCGCTTTTTTCAACGCCCCATAAATGCTATCTGTTTATGGCAGGCCAGATGGTCTAGCAAATACCATTAACGTGTTCAACGTTAGTTAAATATTCATTCATTCATAAACTATTATTGGAATATATTGTGCACACTAACCAGCCCGGGCGTTATGACGGCTTATCTTTATTGCTCTAATTTGCTCTAATAAGTTACGGACCCATAGAAGGTGAGAGGAAAATGACCGTGTAATTTCTATTGGAGCATGTCCTAAGTTTACTATTTGCTTTGCGGTTATGGCTATCGTTACACTGTAGCAAAAAACCGTGAACTTGTTTTTCTTAAGAATAGACTTGCTTTTCTTAAGAAGAGGTTTGTTTTTGTAGGACTCGGATTGTAAGATCGTATACTTGTAAACAAAACCTCACCTGTACTCTCTTGTGAGACCTAAAGGTTTTAATTATTATTGAAATTAACGGGAATCGAGAATAATGCACGTTTGATTGAAGATTTCCAATGAAGATTAGGTATATGGGATTTTGAAGATTGGATTTTCTAATTTATAATTATTGAAGTTTGAAGATGAACTCACAGTTAGCACACAAGTTCGCTTTGCTGGATTGTCAATTTATATATTCATCTGTTGTTTTTTGAAATCAATCTATTTCTTGCTATTTTATATTTTGGCA
The DNA here is from genome assembly GCF_014356525.2 of Nilaparvata lugens. Taxonomy (NCBI): domain Eukaryota; kingdom Metazoa; phylum Arthropoda; class Insecta; order Hemiptera; family Delphacidae; genus Nilaparvata; species Nilaparvata lugens. Next base: position 4,251,752 of record NC_052509.1, read on the forward strand.
AATGGTATCTATGCCATGCGTCCAAGATGCCAATATTTCGTTTCAATATTTCCAAGATACAACAAATATTTAAGATATTTTATAGCTTAAACCTCTTTGACAAACTTTCATCAAAGATATGATTCCCTATTAGACCTGCCTTAGACTATGAAAATTTGATAATAGATGACCTATTCACATCATCACTGAATCGTCCATCAAAGATTTCATACTGAATATATGAATAATGGGGCCCTGAAGTTGGGGTGAGTAGCATACAATACATTCCAAAGAAATATTTAGATATTTTTGATGTGATATAGTTTGGACTGAGCCTGTTTTCTTTCTCAATCCTTGTACGATTTTCTTGTATTGATAAATGAATATTCTGTGTCATCAATTCATATCCATTGATTACTAAAATTCACATCAATATAGGAAAACATGCACAAGCTAAACATAGCAAATAAATACAGTAAGCCACAGAATGGGAAGATACAAGACATAGATACGCCATTTTATTGTCTTTCTCTTTGGGACTACTTTTAATATAAATGAAAATATAAATCTGGGTACCCTTTAAATTATGATTGAGATTATTACTTTCCTTGCCCTATTGGTAATAGGGCAAGGAAAGTATTGCTTTCCGAAAAAAATTAAGGTACCCCAATTTCTAAATTTCTATACGTTTCAAGGTCCCCTGAGTCCAAAAAACTGGTTTTTGGGTATTGGTCTGTATGTGTGTGTGTATGAGTGTATGTGCGTCTGTGTACACGATATCTCATCTCCCAATTGACGGAATGACTTAAAATTTGGAACTTAAGGTCCTTTCACTATAAGGATCCGACACAAACAATTTCGATCAAATGCAATTCAAGATGGCGGCTAAAATGGCGAAAATGTTGTCAAAAACAGGGCTTTTAGTGATTTTCTCGGAAACGGCTCCAACGATTTTGATCAAATTCATACCTAAAATAGTCATCGATAAGCTCTATCAACTGCTACAAGTCCCATATCTGTAAAAATTTCAGGAGCTCCGCCCCGTCTTTGCAAAGTTTGATTTTAGATTTCCAATTATCAGGCTTCAGATGCAATTTAAACAAAAAAAATCAAGTGGAGTAGATTGAGCATGAAAATCTCTACAATTAATGTTCAGTAACATTTTCACCTGAAATTGAAAATAAGCTTTAAATTCGAGAAAATGTGATTATTCAATTGCAAATTATTGTTGATTCTATTAAATCATTCACTATGAAGAGATAGCAGGCCTCATGTGTGTCTCCAGCGTTATTGTCCTGTCACCAGCTGGCTCAAATCTTTAAATAGTAGACTTGAGATGCGCGGGAACACTAGCGTCATGTGATCAATTTTCATAACGGCAAGGAAAGTTGTGTGAATGCGCCACACCAGATTTCTTGTCTTGTAAATTGCATTAGTAGCCGAAACATGTAGTGACAAAATAATTTAAAGGCTACTCAGACCTATATTTTTATTTATACAATACATAGAGTATGAGTGTGGTTCATAGCCTACAACTTTCAAACGGTTGATGATGTGAAGAGTTACATTGTAATATCAGGATTTTATTTATGTAAGACCAGTAAAATACGGCGCATGAGAACGGATAGCAGATCATTGAAAAAGCTTGACTAACTGGAAGCGACTTCAACACTACAGCTAAAACATAGAACTGTACCTTAAACGATTACCGCGGAATCATAAATTCACTCCACACGGTTGAGAATATTGGGAGATAATTGCATATTGTTTTGGCATTTAGGGTTTAAGTCACGGCAATTAGTGAGGTTTTTTCGAAACTGTTGAATAGGTTGCTGTTGTTTATTCGCTCTTTTATGGTGATAACTAGTCGACAGGCATTAAAAAACTACTAAAATGTATTTTTGTTCACGATGTTTGAGTGTGATTCACTCAAAACTGTCAGAATTGGTTGAATGGAGATCATTGGTGTTATTTGAGAGGATCACTGACTGTGACACTAATAAGATGTTCAAATGAGATCCATTTGAATCTGTCAGCATTGTTTGAATGGGAAGTATTGATGCTATTTATGAGGAATACTGCCAGTTGCAGCAGGTTGAGATTGGGCATTAATGGGCGTCTAAAAACATTCTTCACGACGCCAAGCCACGCTAATCAACGGCAAAGCTATGCCCACATGGCATTAATTGAGAAAATTGGATAATTACAGTACCGAACTCATATAATGACTTGGAACAACATGGGACCGGCTCCTGAAGTGAGGAAATTTGTGAATCTGTGGACTTGTTTGTGGGTTGAATGCTCGGTTAGATAATTTGGTGATGAGTATCGTCTGATTCTATTACTTTGTTACCAGAGAAAACTCCTATAATTTATAAAACTGCTATTATTAATTCTGTGTTTGTTACGTATTCTGATTTTGAGTTATTTTATGCAGTAAACTCTAAAATCTGAGGGGTTTTGGACGGTAGGTCAAGTGACTACGGTTAACCACGGTAAATATATGGTAAAATACAAGAATACAGTCAGCAGAGATGCGATTCCTTAGACAAGTCAAAGGATGCACAAGAGAGGATCGGATTCGGAATGGAAATATAAGAAGAGAATGTGATGTCCAACCAGTGTTGAGTTTGATAAAAACATATGGAAATAAGTAGTTAGATCATATCCTTAGAATACCTGAAGTCCGTTTCCCATTGAATGCCCTACTCCACAAGCCAATAGGCAGAAGAAGTATTGGTAGACGGAGGAAGAGATTGACGCCGGAACAGGCTTGAAAAGCCTAATTCATGACGACGATGATGATGATGAAATCTATGGTAACTATGTTCAACTCTTGTAACTATGATTAACTACGTTCAATCAAATATTCAGATGTTTGTAGTTTTCACAAAAACTGGAGACTCGGCAGAAGAAATTTCCTGTTTTTCTTAAGGTGCGTACAGATTTACGCGCCGCGAACATGAGCAATTCACTTTTAATCAGCTGATGCCAAGCTTTTTATATCCGTATCTTACAGTTTCTGTAAAAATACAGATATAGTCAGCTGATTATAAGTGAATTGCTCATGTTCGCAGCGCGTATATCTGTACGCATCTTTATGCAGCAAACTCTAAAAACTGAGGTGTTTTGGACGGAATGCTAAGTAACTACGGTTAAACACGGTAAATCTGTGGTAACTATGTTCAACTATGATTAACTACGGTAACTATGATTAACTAAGTTCAATCAAATATTCAGATGTTACTATGTTTTCACACAAACGGGAGATTCAGTGGAAGACATTTCTTCTGTATAGCAGATAGTAGTGGATAATATGAAGCTTCTAGTATTATTATGATCTCTGTGATGATACTAGAAACATGGAAAAACAAAGCTCTCCCAAGCTGGTAGCATAGCTACCTCTCTGGCCTACGATATTGCAACGTCGCAGTGTAGGCCTAGAATCGAATACATGATTGGTGAAAAAGATTTAAAAAATACCAGCTGATCTTTTTCACCAATCATGAGATTCTAGGCCTACGCTGCGACGTTGCAATATTGTAGGCCGGGGCCTAGTATTAGAGGTGGCTATGCTAGTAGTGACGTGATATGCATGATAGATATACATGTTATTGTTGTAGATATACATGTCGAGAATAAAGATTTAAAACTATCACAACCATATTTTTCTTTCACATAACGAGTTACCGGTTTTGGTTTGTTAACCATTGACAATATCTGTAAACTAAAGTTCAATACATGGTACTAAGGCAGCAAAGTTTATAGAGATGTGCATTGAGCAAGCGATATGATTGGTAAATGAATGACCTATGGAGTGGAACATCTGCGATTGGCCTAGACAAGCCACTCCCACAATAGGCCTATCATGACTACCTCCGTAAACAAAGCCATAGTGCAATCTGGTGACGTCAGCACAGGTAGGGCTCCTACACCAATAAAAATTTGTTGATTTCAGCTCATCCATATCAGCTAGAGTTTTTATTGGTGTAGGATCCCTACCTGTGCTGACGTTACCATCAACCAGCTTTCATGCACTTTGTTTACGGAGGTATAGTGCTATCATTCAGCCGTCCCATTAATGGCGGTTCATACATCAGACTTAGTAAATGAATAACCTATGAAGTGGAACGTCTGCCATTGGCATAGACAAGCCACTCCCACAATAGACCTATCATCACTACTTCCGTAAACAAAGCCATATTGAAGAAATTCAGAAGTAATAAGTCAAACGAGTAGAGTTCTGAATGAAACCTCAGAATTGAATTTGAGTTTTTATTCAGAAAAAACACTTTAAATACCGTATTCGATGAATATTTCATACTCAGCAGAAAAAAAATTGTTTTATTAGAATATAATTATTATTATAACAATGTGTACATACATTATGAAATGAAACAAGAGAAAAATAACCACCAATCTAGTTTTATCATTGGGTTTGTTCTTTATAGATTTTTCATTGTTAGTTAATTAATACTGCCCTACACTATCAATCGAAACAGAATATCCAAACATTATGAATAACATTATGGAGTACTCACATATTGACCCATAAAACCTTTTGGGACATCCTTTTTACAGCCAACTATCAAGGGACCTAAGCGCACATTATTACTAAAAATTTCCCTCTGAATTTTGTGCACATTGGATGTACATGGGTAGTTTATGGTGTTTGGGATAGGCCTACATACGCTATCGAACCCTTACTATAACGCAGGTACTTACCTAACCTGCCTTGGGCTGTTTTATCGTGGAGCTATACGCTATTTTACGGCATTTTATCGGCAAGCTATTAAACGTATCGATTTCGACGGTATGCATAGACACTCAAAATTGAGCCTGAAGCCCCCCACTTCACTCCAGATGACTCGAGTATCGAAAATACTATCTATTGTCATGTTATAGAGTACCTAGTGTTCGAGTCAATTTATTCTTGTACTATCATACTATGTAGTCATCTATATAATAAGGAAGAATAGGGTTGTGTTTGTTCGTGTGTTTGTTTGTTCGTTTGTTCGTTTGTTCGTTTGTTCGTTTGTTCGTTTGTTCGTTTGTTCGTTTGTTCGCATCAAAACATGTCAACTTATGGATTGCATACTGGAAAAACGGGAATGATTTAGATCTCCAAATTTTGCACTTAGATTCTAAAAATATCAATCTCGTGTTATCTATATATATAAAAGCGAAATGGCACCCACTCACTCACTCACTCACTCGCATAACTAAAAATCTACCAGACCAAAAATGTTCTTATTTGGTAGGTATGTTCAGTTGGCCCTTTAGAGGCGCACTAAGAAATCTTTTGGCAATATTTCAACTCTAAGGGTTGTTTTTAAGGGTTTAAAGTTCGTCTTTTAGCATGTATATTCTTCTTCTCCCAATCTCTTAATTATAATTGAAATTTCCATATCATATGTTACTATAGAACTATAATCTAGATAGAGTACCTCTTCGAAACAGTTGTTAACTGGCAACTAAATTAATAATTTTGTCAGGTTGGCATTAAGTTGAGTTGACTTTGTTAGGTTGGCACCAAGTTGAAGATTTAAATGCATTTATTGCGGAAAAATTGATTGGGCACTGCTACTTCAATCCTGGGAATATTATATTACTAGCCGTCAGGCTCGCTTCGCTCGCCATATCCGTTTAGCCAGACGTTTAGTCTGGACCCCCGACTGGATTGTTCTAACATATGATAAAAATGCTCAAATGAAAAATGCAGGCGAGCAAAGCGATCCTGCTGATCTCATTCTTGGACGATCCAGTCGGGATATGGCAAGCGAAGCGAGCCTGACGGCTAGTCATCTATATAATAAGAAAGAATAGGGTGGTGTTTGTTCGTGTGTTTGTTCGTTTGTTCGTTTGTTCGCATCAAAACATGTCAACTTATGGATTGCATACTGGAAAAACGGGAATGATTTAGATCTCCAAATTTTGCACTTAGATTCTAAAAATATCAATCTCGTGTTATATATATATAGTGTTCAAGTCAATTCACTCTTGTATCATCGTATGTAGTCGATTACTGTATAGGTAGGCTATAGAGAGTGTGTGGGTGAAACTGCTACTATGTATGGTTTGTAGTGAATTGTCATATAATATACAGAGTGTAAGTGTGTTGATCATACTACTTCCATGGTATATTGTAGATTGTCATACATATATGTATAGTGTATGAGAAAATTTATCTTCATATCATAGTAGTACAGTAATTTGATAGGGCAGTGAGGGTTTGAGTGAGGAGATTTAATCCAGTTAATTAAATGAAAAAGACTAAGAAATTGTAAAAAAATACAGATTTATTGATACTTATAAAGAACGAATTCGGTTATTACACCATTGTCAATCTCTGATAATCTCTAGATTGACAATGATGTAATAACCGAAACCGGTCTTTCTAAGTATCAATGAATCTGTGGTTTTTGATAATTTCTTAGTCTTTTTCATTCAATATGAATAATTACCACAATATCAACTTCTAAACTACACAAAAAATCCAGTTCATGAATCTAGGTGGGATTTTGTTGAGTGATGAATATACATTTTGATACATTGTTCAGTATATAATATGTCTCCTCACTCAATATTTCGGCATATATTATATATTTGAGCAATTTCGGGTTATGGCATGGCTCTTGAGTAGCTGTATCACAATATTCAAACCAGACTATAGTTCATGAAGTTTTATAGTAGTGGGAGATAAATCTAAGACTGGATTATATTTGAGGATAAAAGAATTATTCTTTGATGGAATACAGCTCTTTTATGGTTCCAGGAAATGTTGAGATTTGAAAATGAATTAAATGAAAAACACTTTTGAAGTGAAAATGCACTTTCTTTTGTAGTGACGATCGTTTCGACCTGTTGTTGGTCATCATCAGACTGTACGCCTCACTAAATATCCACCAATCCAACCCCCACCACAACCTATTCCACCACCGTCATCCCTTACCACACATAGCCTTGTCATCTGAGTGAATTCCCACAGTCTGATGATGACCAACAATAGGTCGAAACGATCGTCACTACAAAAGTAAGTGCATTTTCACTTCAAAAGTGTTTTTTTAAATTCAAGTTTTATTTTAACAGTGAAAAAGTATGGATATACAACAAAATGTTGAGAGTTAGCTGAAGAATAGTGTAGATTGTTCGATTTCATTTCTGTGTGAAGTGGCACTTCTATCTTATTTCATCCAACATTATAGTGAATTATAATGTCAAAAAATGTAAATAATTATAATGATCTATTCCTATCAATTAACAAGCCCCATATTGATTATACTATTCTATTATACTCCAATTATTGGAGTATAATAAACTTTTTTAGGATTTTGGTGATGAATTACATTTCTTTCATCTCTTTTTGAGGATGAAAAAAGATTCATTTCAACTCTACTGATTTGACTTGGCTTCATTACTCAAATTTTCCAATTTTAATTGAAAATAGTTTGTTATTCAAATTCAAATTCTTTATTTTGCCTGACATTTTTTAAAATGTATAAGCTCGTCAAAAAAAATACAGTGTACATAATAAGATACATATCACAATATCAAGAATAACAATAGAATAACAATAACAGGGAGATTGACAAGAATAGTAACAGCATTCACATAGATGATACACCTTTCAGTACACAACTTAGTCCAAAATGAGGTGCAGCCCTTTTATTGAACATTCAAAGTATTCAGTCAATGAATAATATGCTCTCTCCATCAATTTATTCTTCACAACTTTCTTGAATTTCATTTTTGGCAGCTCTTTAACCGTTGAGGAAAGGTTTTTGTAAATTTTTATCTGCTGAAATAGGTGGCTGTCCCTTGTTTTAGAAAGCCTTACCTGTGGGATTGAAATATCATTTCTATGCCGGGTTGTGTATTCATGCTTGTTTCCCTGACATGAGTAAGATTCTAAATTAGTTTTGACATGCAGCAAGCTACTCATTATGAAAATTGAAGGGAATGTCAATATCTTCAATCTTTGAAAGCTTTCTCTGCATGACTCTCTGTTTCTCAAGTTGTCTAACACTCTCATTGCCTTTTTTTGCCATATGAAAACTTTTGAAGCATGGCAAGAATTACCCCATAGGCGAATACCATAGGATTTGAGGGAATGGAAAAGTCCATAGTAAGCAAGTACCAAAGAATCAGAGTTCAATGATAACTTAAGTCTTCTAAGTAGAAAGACAACACGAGAGAGTCTCTTACACAATTTTATGATGTGAGGCTCCCAACTCAAACTTCTCTCCAAAGTGAAACCCAACATTCTGACCTGATGCTCAATATCATTGTCTTCTGGAATATTATTTATAATATTATCTTCTGAATTATGTTATACAGACTGTTTTCTACGAAGTTCGCAGATTTATGTTGTATTTTGTTAATGGATAATCACAATTATTATGTATAGTTCAATGCACACTTTGGAGAGAAAGATACCTATTTACCTACTTCTCTAGCGAAAGATGCTTTGTATGAAATGAACGTGAAATAAATAATAATAATAATTGAAATCTATTACAGGGTTCATCATTGATCAACGGAATCATTGCGATGGGCAAAATGATGTAGAAAGGACCTTCAGTTGCTGGTGTTTCATCGAGGAAACTAGTCTTTCCACGCATGCGCCGTTGCTGCATGCTGGGTGGCTCTACAGTGTCAAGTTCTTTCTACAAATCGGTGAGTTCTAAATAGTATGACATCTTTCTATTCGCTCAAAAATAACTCTAGTTATTAATAAATAATTATTATTAAACAAAAATCTCAATTCATCGGGGAAGTCTTCGGGGTGATTTACAGCATTAAATTGGGATTTTTGTTTAATAATAGCTATTCATCAGTGGCGGATCTAGAATTTTATTTTGGGGGGGGGGGGCTGAACAGGGGAAAATTTTGTGAAAGGGCTTACATTTAATGAAGTTAATTGTTGAAGTTTTATGGAGTAAAAACGTGTGTTTCACAGTAAAAGTTTTCAGGATGTTTTGTTTATTTATTTAATAATGAAATACATTAAAGTTAATAAAAGACAGATTAAAAATATGAAAAGGATTTATTTTTAAGTACATCGTACATTTAATATTTCGAAATAGTTCTACTGCCTGGAGATGAATAAATAATGATGGGGACACAGTTGGAACTTTTGTTTGGAGACTTGAAGTGATGGTCTGAGAATTAAAATACTGTCATTCATCGCTAGTCGCTGTACAGGAACTGTAAACGCCTTGTGTGCTTTTGAGCAAACTTTTCAATTACCTGTGAAAAGCATACGCCAGTTAATCACTCGATCAAGGACTGGATGATAAAAAACAAAAAAAAAGATCCAAAGTGGATGGAAGGATGATAGGACTCCAAAGTCCTATCCTTCTTCCCTCCCTACCGTTTTCAATAAATCTATGATAAACATTGCAAAAATCTCATAATAACAAAAAAAAAATCTTCTGCGTTGATATTTAAAAGCTTCATCACATGTACTAATGGTGAATAAATTAAAATATTTATACGTGCATAAGGAACTTTGAATTATTCACATTATAAAAAAAAAGAAAAGCCAAAAAAGAGCAAATATTCTATGACTGTGAGTTTATGCTTAAACATTAAACTCAAATAAAAATCAATATTCATGTGGTTCAAATCAATTTGTTTAAAAATGTAAGTTTACATTCAGCTTAAAATTCACATTAAAATGGATGTACAGTTTAATTTAAATTTAAGAAAATAGAGCTATATATAGCTCTAGTTATAGTTATTTAAGCTATTATAGTTACCTCCAAAGGATCCACATTTATTGTATTCTTATGAATGTTCATCAGAGCCAGGCCGTTGAGTCTATCTTGTCGCATTGTTGTTCTCAAGTAATTTTTTACCAGTTTCATTGATGAAAAACTTCTTTCGCCAGTGCATGAAGTGACAGGTAGAACACAAAGCAAGTGCAGAAGATTCTTTATATTAGGGTAGAATGTAACAGATGAGTCGCAGAAGGTTTCGATTGCTGTAGATGGTACTTCTACTTTACCTTTACTTTGACTCCAATGTTCTCTCCACATTGCGATTTCATTGTACAATTGAAATGAACTAGATTCCCCACAATATTTCTTTGCTATATTTACGATCTCATCATCATATTCAGCTGGTTTTATAAATGACGGGACAAGACTAACGTTAACGGATATCATACAATTGAAGACGTAGTAGTGGAATTAGGTCATTCTTGCCAATGAATATAGCAGCTTTATGAATATTTACCAGCTTCAAACTAATTATTAAACTATTTATAAAATTTACATTCTTACAAAAAAAAATTAGGCGTTTTGGGGGGGGCTTGAGTCCGAAAGCCAACCCCGTAGATCCGCCACTGCTATTCATTATTTAGCATTTGAACAAATGCAATTTCCAACTTATTTCCATGTGTTCTAATTATGCTTGTCTTATTTTCAAGAGTGTTGTCTTCCATCTAGATTACCAATTGGCGATATCATACGATCAAATGATCTACATAACCAATTCAACTGTATTTGAACGTGCGACAACTTCATTGGTATCAATTTTCTCTGAAATTCGTATACTACTTTGAACATTTATTATCCGTCCATATGAACGCGGAATTAACATAGAAGTTTCACTGTACAAATACATAAAAATCTACATAGTACTCTACAACTTTAAATTTCTTGCTAATATATATTTTTGGACCAAAATTGAACTTGAACTTTTTGCGGTAGAAACATAACCTCCTTTTTTGGACATTATCAAAATTCGGGAATGGAATAGTTTTGGGCCAAGCCTGTTGTTCCTTCTCAATCATATTTATATTATTTGTGATTGATGTATCTACGAATAAATAAATAAACTGTACTGCAATATCTGTACTAGGCCTACTAGAGAGTATAGCCACAAAGTGGAAGGACTTCTCTCTTTCATTTCTTTCTCTGTGGTATATCTTATTTATTGTAATAGCTACGATATACGATTCATATCATTTGGGTCTTATTACTTTCTTCTTGAAGAAGGATATAATTTTTGTGAAGAAGCTGTAATTAATTTGAGATATTCTTCTATGAGTGAATGAATCATCAAGCTATCTTCCAACTTAAGGCTATTCTAATGTATCTCTAACAACATACCATTCTTCTAGGTTATTCTTAAGTTTTTCTAAAATCATACCATTCTTCCACATCCACATTTCTATGGTGCTGTTTCTGAGGGTAGCAGACAGCATTTATCAGTGAAATATCGGGGGACCGAGCTTTGCTCTGGAGTGTAAAAGCATGGAAAATTTGAATTTATAGTTTATATTTATTAATTAATTTTCTCAGTCGTACAATTGCTCTGGAGTGTAAAAGCATGGAAAATTTGAATTTATAGTTTATATTTATTAATTAATTTTCTCAGTCGTACAATTATTTTTACAGTTATATGAGGAGGCACAACAGGCTTATGCCCAAAACTGTCCCTTTTCAAATTTATACTACAGTCCATTCAAAATCTAGGTTAAGCTACTATCACTCATCAAAATAACAATTTATTCACACTCCAAAAAACAAACACATCATCAATTACAAATAGATATAGGTACTATGAATTCGATTTAGAATGATATACTATGTTTGCTACAATATTTGTAATATATACTATGTACTATTCTACACTAACAGCATCTAGTTACTTTTTTGGACTTTCTGAAGTAACATGTTCTCTAAAAAAAGATGAATAAACAAAAATAAATTTCTCTCCTCGTGAGATCAGCTGAATGATCCCACACATGCACTCGTTCACTCACTTCAATTACGGTCTCGACAGAGGACTAAATTTCCAGCTGTTTTTCCAAGGACGTATTTATCCTTTTAATGTCCTTCAGCGAGTTATCCCAGGGTTGAGATCTAGTGCAATCGTATTTTCATATCATAAACCTACATTTTTCCAAATTTCGTGAGAATCTTTAGAGCCGTTTACGAGATCCGGTTATATACAGATTTATAAACATCTAAACATATAAACAGAAATTGCTCGTTTAATAGTATAGGATATCACAATATCAGATCTCTGCTTCACAGTGGCGTCAACAATCGTTCCATTTATCCACCGTCCCTCCATCCCTGTCCCCAAAAAACACAAAAGCAGCAGCCGAAAACTTTGAAACTCAACCGCTCAGAAAACAACCTCCCTTCACCACCTTCCACCAACCAGCACTTTTCGCGCCGTCGGATTTTTGGCGGGAAGTGCTGTGATTGGTAGTTGGCGGCGTGGTGACTGACTTTTTCGGGCGAGACACCTTTCAGCCGGCAGAACAATGCCGTGTATAAAAGCCGCACAAAAGTTATCGCCAAGTTTTCAAGTTGTGCCTCCGCGCGACAACAGTCTTTTGTGTTTTTGTTCGTGAAGGTGTAAAACTTTGTTCACAATTCTTGCGCTTGGCTGAACGCGGGTTTCGGCGGCTCAAACCCTTCCATTACGTACCGGCTCCTTGAAAATCTGCTCACTACATTCTTTTGTATTCTGCCATTCAAGTTTGTGTCTCGTACTTTTTTACTTTCCTTGTGAGTCTCCCCAATTAATGGATTTTCTGTGCGTGCTCGGAACACGGTGATTCTGTTTTGAATCTCTGGGATTGGTCTCTGGAGAGGTCCTAGTTTTAATTGTTTATGAGATGTTTGTTTTCTGTGGTTTGAATTGTGCTATGATCTCTTTGTTTCTTCTAGAATCTTTCTGTTATCTGTAATGATTTTCTCGAATCATCAACTACAGGATCAAAATGTCCCAGTAAATTTCATTCCCTTAAGTATATTATTTATTTATTTATTTATTATTTATTATTTATTTATTTATTTATTTATTTATTTATTTATTTATTTATTATTTATTATTTATTATTTATTTATTTATTTATTTATTTATTTATTTATTTATTTATTTATTATTTATTTATTATTTATTTATTATTATTTATTTATTTATTTATTATTTATTATTTATTTATTTATTTATTTATTTATTATTTATTATTATTTATTTATTTATTATTTATTATTATTTATTTATTTATTTATTTATTTATTATTTATTATTATATGCAAATACAATTCAGGTAAAAACAACAGGCATTTGCCCAAAACTGCTTCAAACCTTAATTTGGAATACACATTGAATGAACTAATAATATTGAGTTCATTTCCGGCTGCTTGAGTCTACACAGCAAGCCCACAGATTTGTTTTCCACTAGGTTTTACTAAAGATTCATTTGGAACGGTATTGTATAATTCCATTGGGAATGAGCTCTTAATATTATCATGAATTTAATTAACAGCTTGAAAGTTGATTTACAACTGCTAGCCTACCTGAATGAGTTTTCTCAGTTTTCACATTTCCCACAGATCTTTTGTTTGCTAACAATAGTTTTATTGTGAAATTCTCCAGTATCTTAGTCATATGCTGATAGTGAATGTTTTTGTGATTTTTCTGGCTTCAAATTTATCAAGTTTTTTAATATTTTTCAATTTATTAATGCATTTTCAAGTGTAATAATAATTTGTTTCATCTTTCTGATCAACCGAGATACAAAATTTTTAGTATAATGTATATTTGGACTGTAAATTTTTGTGATCTTTATAAAAGTGTTTTCATAACCTCATCTGGACTATTTTTATCAAAACTAGGGAGAAAAACAGTTTTGGGTTTATCCTGTTGATTCTCTCCCAATCATTAATTTGATATTGTGATTAAGGAATGTAATAAATGTAATAAATGTAATTATCCGTTTTTAGCAGATCATACGAAAAAAGTGAAGCGGTATCCTTCCTTCAGGAGGCTAAATTGGAACTAGTTATATGATGCCTCTTTCTGCAGCCTTCGAACAGCAACAAGAGTCGTCCTCTAGTCCTTTCAAACGTTAGCACTTCTCGGTCTGCTTGATTTGAAAATAACATAATTAATTCATTGCATCGTGTGGTGGACTTAAGGCTGTGCAAAGGCTAAAAATACACTTTTCCTACAGTTAAGTTGAAAAGTGGCCATTGCTGCACTGATTACAGAACGCAAAGAATCACTTTTCCGCTCTAGTGCGGGAAAAATTTTTCTGCACTCCAGATTTGCAACATGGCAACGCAAAATACTTAGTAGGTTATATGGAGCAACAGTGCAGCAAAATCAAAATGAAGTTGGTAACAGTGACTGGGCTGCTATAGTGAGCAGAGGTGCAACCAAGCACAACGCGCTAATTTATTACTATTAGATATTATAATGGAGGACAACGACAGCACAGTGCCACCACAGCACACACCACACAGCTGCCCCCCGCCATTCAAACACTACTAAGTTATTTGATGGATTTCAGGCAATTTTACCCATAATTACCCACTTTTCATATTCAATGGTAACTGTAGGAAAAAACTTAATGTGAAATACGTGCGCAAAGTTCCTCTGCTGCACTCAAGAAACCATTCCGCCCTCGCCTACGGCTCGGGCGTAAACGTTTCTTTCGGTGCAGCAAACTGTCACTTTGCGCACTAGTTGCACAAATAACTATTCTACTGGTGATATTTTTAAAAGTTTTTCGATTTGTATACTATCAAGCTATCAAAATGAAAAATTTTTCTCACGAAAACATTTTTTTTTATCATTACTTTTTGAGATATGAGCCCCTCAAGTTTAAATCTTCGGGACAGAACATTTCAAATTCGGTAAGAGATAAATCAATGAGATTTGGAGGATGAATTCTTCATGGTATTGTTAATTGAATGTTCTGAAAATATCAATTTTTGAGAATTTTATTCAATTTACTAAAAAAAACTCAACTAAACGTTACTTGGGTAGTTTCAAAATTGATTGTTTCATGTAGTTCAATTACGTAGTACGTCGAGGAGATCCATCATTAATCTATCAGTCTTTCATGAAAACTGTACATCAAGGGAAATACATTCGACATTAATATAGTACTTTTTCACAGTCAGTTAAGTAGTTATACACAAATAGATTTTTGTTTGTACGATATTTTGCCGTCCTTTTGAATTCTATCAGATTAAACGGAACTTGACAAACATCGTCTGTTTGAAATCATATATTTAATCTCATAAAATTCATAATGACGGCAAAATACTGTACGAACAAAAATCGATGTGTCTGAGCTTAAGTCTGTTTGTTTCGAAGATAATATTCTTACTGAATCTTTTAAATAACGTTTCTGTAGTTTGTATGATTTGTTAATTAACGGTTCGTAAATAAAAACGGTTCTCAAGAACGTTTTCAGAAAAGCCTTTCAACCAGCTACTATACAGAAACCTTCTGACAAGTTCACTATCTCGTTTTGCAGTCTTCAACTACGATAAAAATGTGTATAGAAATAACCAGTGCGGTATAATATCATACACTCCTCAGAATAGTTTAGTTATAGTTCCGAAATAAAATGAAAGTGACAGTAGTCGTGATATAAACTGACCCAATCGACTCCCTCTACTATCCCACACTACCAGCACAGAATAAGTACAGAAAGGAAACTTGTAATCAATCGCCTATCTAACCAATGCTTTTTACATGACCCCAACACAAAACACGTCACGTGACCTTGGGAAGTTCCAATCCTGGTCTTCTGATTGGTTTGTGGCAGTGAACGAGATCAATTGATCCGGATCATTAAAGTGATCCGAACCTACCATCAATACTATTACAATGCGGCGCTTCCTAACAAGATGGCGGATTTTGGCGTCAGGGTATAGCCAAGTTTCCGTACTGTATGTATACTGTGCTACCAGTACTTGGAACGTCAAAAAGTGGTTAGTTCCACTTTCGGTCACCAGAGTGAGCGCGCAGTCTCCGAACAGCTGACAGCAGCGCGTGTTTCAACAATTCGGCTCAGTGGCGTTTTGGAGCTCGGTCCGTGAAGTGTGTGCGTGTCTCTTTCTGTTCTGTCTCGCTCCGACAAGTTACGTCATGTACAAACGTGTTTGTGACTACTAGTACTGTATCAACAATATTGATTGAATTCGATTTATTGATTGGATATACTATTTATTGATTGATTCACATGCTTAAATAAGATTTTAAAAATACAATAATCAAACATACACTATTTTAAAGTTATGAAAAATTAGATATTATAACTTCGAAAAATTACTTTTATCTCACTGAGCACAGTTAGGAGAAACGTTTTTTGAAAGTGTTTTAATCAAACAAAAAACTCTATTTATTCGAGTAAGGTTGTGTGTTGGAAACTGGAGTTAAAAATTTAATTATAAAGTGTTTAGTGTATTAGTGTTTATCAAACTCAAATTTTAGTGAGTTAAAAATCATTGTCGCAAGGCAATTTTTAGACATTGGGAAGAGGACCTATCTATCCAGAGGTGAGTTATCCTTCAAATTGATGAAATTTTTATAGAAAACTTTATTCTGCTATAATATTATTGTCGTATTTTTGAATCATGTTTCAAGATGAGAGGAAATCCAATTTATATAAATAGTTAGTTAATTTTCAGAGTGAGTGATATAGGCAGGCTACTCACTCATATGTAGAAACTCATATGTATGTTATTCATACGATTATATGGTTTCACATGGATTTATATGGTTTATATTTATATGGATTCATATGGTTACTCCTCTCTCACAGGCATGTGCCCCCATAAGAGGAGCCTCCAATGAAATGTATTTTTATTTTTCACAGGCAAATATAATATTTTATATTGTTAATATTTTTTGGAGAATAGAAAATTCCAATTTCAATTCAAATGTAGGAAATGTGTTCGAACAATATATTGATGATGGACTTGAGTGATATTACTGATATGAATTACTCTTCGATCTACAACTGATGAAGATCTCGTTCTATTAAAATGAAAATTGGATAAAAAATTGATGATGTGTCCTAGAATTGAATGAAATGTTCACATACTTCCAAACATAGTTGATTTCCGTTTTCATTATTTGAATATGACCGGTATTTCGACAATTTTATAACTCATTGTCATATAATTATAAGTCATTGTCACTTGAATACTTGGGGAATCCGATCTCACTAGGCTTCAAACCTGCAAAACTGTAGAATAAATCTGAAAACCAAACCAAATCAAACCATAATAGTGACTTACTGGTATACAGGGTGTTCTGAAAAAAGGTTCCTATAAGTCAGGGTGTGATTCCTCACATCAAAAGAAGAAAAAAATATCTAATCGACATAGGAACGAAAATGCTTGGTTACCAAGTTATACAGAGTGAAAGATTTCGTCTGAATTTCAGTTCCCCTGCTGAAACGTAGCCCTACGGGTATGTGTTGGCTGTTAATTAAGATGTAGGCTACAATTTAGCTGTTTGTAAATGAACTGAAAAATTGAATAAAACCGTTTCCAGACCTGTATATATAACTTACCGGTGTTTCGGAACCCACCTTAGATGCTCAGTAATCATCACGCTTCTCATAACGAGCAGATAAATTTATTTATGACTACCGTACCCCTATCAATAAAATCCTTCAAAACACGTTATTCTTGGCTCTAAAAAAGTTAAAGAAACTGATAATCCCTCAGACAATAATTTGAATGTACAGTTACACTGTATAATCAACTCCACTGTTCCCAATTGAAATAAGCCCACCAATTGAAGTCACGAGAAAGAAGAATGTAGTCTACTAGGAAACGATGACCAAAGTTTATTGTGCCATGCCCTTTCGAATGAGTCGAGAAAATAGTCAGATGAGTAGATTGAATGATTGACGGACAGACGGACAATTTTAAATCAGGCTATCATAATAGTCTGGCAGCTAGGAGCACAGAAGCCTGTGAAAGATGATACAGGCCGTTATTCAGAAGGCTACCGTATAATAATAATTTCAACAGACGGGTCGTGTAGCTGGCAGAGAATATAGAAATGATATAAGTTACTACCGAACAATAATAATTTCAACAGTCGGTTCATGTATCTGGCAGATAGTATAGAATGATATATTTCTATACTCTCTAAATGATATAATTCTATAGTGAGGTCCACGTTATAATGGCAGTAAAGAAAGATAGGAGAAAAACGTTGCCAAGTCTCTCCATTTTGCCACTGAGTGTACACAGCTGTTACTCAATTCATCCCATTGAATTTGATCTAATAATAATTATCATTTCCTTGATAAAATAATCAATTTAATGTCAAATTAATCAAGAAAATATATTTTTCGTAATTTGATTCGTAAGTTTGCTTTCATAACTGAGATCAGATTTTTATTTTTAAACAAACCTGAAATGGCGGCTAATTTAAAAAGCTGTGATACAACAATCTGAATTTCAAAACAACAGAAATTAAGTTATAACGTGGACCTCACTATATAGTATAATAATCATTCCTAATGATATAATTATAAATATACTATCTAGAAGCTGGTCGCTGTCTGAAAAGGTTTTGATGGTGATATCCTGATGTCTTCATTTCAAATTGTCAAAAATTGAACATATTTCAAGATGCAAAGTTACAGAGGAAATAGCATTAACTTCCCCTCTTCTGTGCTGTAATTAGATGAACATATAATTAGATAAAATATTACAAGATGCAATGATGCAGAGGAAATATTATTATCTCTTATCTCTAACACTTCTGAGCTATATAATTAAATGAGCTTCAATAAATTGTGGTAACTGTAATGAAGAGTGTTCATATCCTTATTCTATTTTATTATACGAGTGCTGCGCTAAAATTCATGTGATTTTGTGGTACATTACTTGGAGAAACAGCAATTTTATTTTAAAATATAAACGTTTATGTAAACTGTTAAAATATTTTCGATCAAAGAACATTTTTAAGACGTTTATACTTGTCTGTTTTGTCGATTAACATCATGTGGAGTTTTTAGACTCACTAAAATTGAAGGATTATTATTAGTGGGTTTATTAGAAAAGCCAGAGTTCTTTTTTTGTAGGTTCTTTGAAGGACTGTTGAGCATTTTAGCAATAGCGGAATTTTCTCAATAGTGTGAGTTACTTACTCTGTGAGTAATCTAATTATTAATAACTTGAAGTAAAGTAATTCAATGGAATCAATTCAAACATTTTTTAAAAAAACGAAATTGAATTTTTTTCTTTACATTAAAATTTATTTCTTATGCTTCGTGTGTCTGAATAGAATATTCTTTATGTCTCTTCTAGAATATTGTTCGTTTTCTCAAAGATTGGCTCCGTTGAAGGAAGATACTTTTTGAATATAATTCAATTAGAATTCAAATTTAACTCTGTTATTCACGAATTAATCGTAATTTCAGTAGAGTTTTACTTCAATAATTTTTTCTGGACATTTTTGATTGAGTATTCGATTCATAAACCACGATTGGTAGTGTGTCATATGGTGGTAGTATGTCATACAGATTTCATTCATATTGATCATCAAATATTCATACTCATATTCCTGTAAAATTCATCTGTCCACACAAACATATTCATTTATGAGGTAGGCTCCCCATCAAAATTGCATCAACACCATATTCTCCAGCCATAAAAATAAGTCATACATTATTTCCAGCTAACGAGACAGCACTCTCCTGTCATTTTGAATTTGAATTTTACGATCAAGAAGAGCACCGAAATTTGGTCGGCATATGTTAGCGGCAGCACAGAGAACAGCATGCTGGACTGAAAACATGTGTGCAGCCAATTTTAGCAGGATGTTTTTCGTTTGAACTTTCGACCAATGGTTAGTAGACGAAGTATAGTCGACCTGTATAGAGGTCTATAGGACTGCATTGAGATATAGGATATGGAGATTTATACTGAGTTTGAAATGAGTTTAAAAAGCTTTATGGTTCCAAAACGATTTGCTACTCGGAAGTATAAATATATGTATGATAATCCAATTCTATTTCTAACAATGAAATTCATGTTTATAGTTCAATATTTATTTATTCAATTGACAATCACAAATCATGATTACAATATAATTATGATTGGGAGAAGACAACAGGCATAACCCAAAACTGTCTTCTCCCAAATTTTTACAAATAAAAGTTTCAAAAAAGAATGAGGTTATGACTCCACTTTTCACTTTAAAAAGTCCAATTTCCACTCCAAAACTAATGACTAAACTACAAATTTTAAATTTTTATCTTTAAACACTAATTAAAACCAAAAATATTCTACCAAAATCTCTACAAATTTGAAATTTTTGAGTAATTCTGCAAAATTTCGAGCTAGAAAAGAAACACAACTTCACTATTAGCACAGCTGATGATATTTAATGTGATGTTATATAAATATGCATATTTATATGTACAGTTGTTATTTTTTAAATGTACAGTGGTTCAGAACACGAGAGTATAGATATAATTTGAACAGTTTGAACTGAAAAAACATAGTTTTGTAAAATGTAGTATAAGTATTGTGGAAACGAAATACATAGATATAGCTTCATCGTAGTAGGCCTACACGAAAGTATCCTATAGTTAGATATTTCTAAAAGCTTTGAACTGGAAAGTATAGATATACCAATGTGGCTGTTACAGTTTAGAACTTTCCAGTATAGATATACTAATATGGCTATTTTAGAGTCCACCTTGAAAACCATGAACCCATAATAATAAAGCAGACAGTTGTGGTCCGTTTCTACTTTGAGTTTCTCCAAGCTACCCTCCGAAAAATATCCACCCCCTGCAGTGACTGATGGTAGGAATCCGACCACTGCCTGACCAACACTCGTGTTCTTTCCCAGGTCTATTTCTTTCACAAATTCTCCCCTCTTCTTCTTATCGTTCTTCCTTTTCTTTCTCTTCCATCTTGTTATGTTGTCGATTTTGTTGTAGTTTACTAATTCTTCTCCTCATCAAGTTTCTTAGCCTACTATAGTTTTCACCTCTACTAATTTAACATGTATTGTTGAACGGCAATAAAATTTGATTCATTCACTTGAAACTTCTTATTTTCCGTTATTGTTTTATAGTTGTAATCCTTCTTACTCATCTATATCGTATCTCTATCCTTTCTCCTTCTTTCACTCTTGTATCTTCTTTCCCTTCTTCCACCTCTTCTCTCTCTTCTTCCTTCTTCCATCTAATCCTTGGTAGAGAGTTAGTGGGAGGATATTTTTAATATTCTTTCCGAAGAATGGACATTGATATGTCCAAAGCTCCGCCAATTTATGTAGATGCATAACAATATGATTATTATCTATAGTTATTATATTACAAACTGCTTTTTCATATCATATACAGTTCAATAATTATTTTCTTAGTCTATATTATGTAAATTCATCTATAATTTTGCTGTATTGTAAGCTATTGTATATAAGTGTATAAGCCAGTATATATTGTGATCTACATAAATAAAGTACTCAATCAATCAATCAATCCTACATCCTCTATTCTTTCTCATATTCTACTTTTTGCTCTTTACACCTCTTCCATGTTCTCCATTCTCCATTCTCTATTCATCTTTCCCAACTTTTTCTTGTCCCTAATCACTTCATGATCCATATTTCTTTCACTTTCCATTCTTCCTTTTCTCTCTCACTTCCATCCATTCTATTTTTCTCTCTCACATTATCCTCCATTTTATCTATACAGTATTTTCATTTTTGAAGGCTCTTCTACATTCTCCTCTCTACTCCTTTCTTATAGCTTATTTCGTCTCCATCTCTCCGTCTCCCACATTTGTTATTCTCATTTTCTCTCCCATTTCTCACTTTCCTTCCTCCTTTATTTCTCCTTCTCCATTAGCCTTTTTCGATCACAAAAGCCGCCATTTGTTATCCGTTGACAGTTTTATGGTTATTATGTCTTGTTCTACAAAGTAGCTCAAGGATCAGTCATGGTATACCATGGTTTCGGTTTCATGGTGGGAGGAGGGTAGGGGGTTGTTTGTTAGCATGTTTAAGGTAGAAAGAGAGGGGGGAGAAGTAAGAACTATGGTCTTGTCATTCCTGATGATTATTAATTTTTATTGGAATCCGATTTGCTTTTGTTCTAATGTGGATTATAGTTTCTGGAATGATGGATGGAAATGAGATTCTATGTAAGATATTCGATACCTATTGGTACAAGGGTTTTTGTGCCTATCGGTTTGGTATATCTATGGTTGGAGAAAACGTATCTAATGATCGTATTGACTATGATCATTGGGAAATAGAATAATGATTCTTATAATATCTAGATATGCCTTTGCTATGATATACATGATATAGATTCAGAATGAATACTGTATAATATACTAGAGATGTTTCTTGTACTGAAGATTCAGTCCACTATAGTACAAGTATACTTGAAAAACATAGACAAACCGCAGGATATCATAGGCCACTCCTACTTTTTAATCCAACTAACTATAATTGTATGTTTTATACAATAACATTTAGGAAGATCTATTGGTAGGCCACGGAAGAGATGGCAATAAATACACTACTTGTATAAATTATAGCGTAATTTTGTAATTGAAATATAGATATTAATAAGCTGTTTGTAAGTCGGAACAGGCATTAACCTAATCCTTGTACGTAAGATGATGATGATGATGACATTTAAGAAGTTCTACGGAGTGATTTGCTTTGTTTTAGAATACATCTATGATGAGTACCTATACTCATCCATTGAATATTGAATTTGACCCAATTAGAACGATTGACCCAATTTTAAACGATCAGTTTCAATGCCTGATGCTTCCAAACCGGTATGAATGCTTTTCAAATGAATAAATAAACATAAACTGAATAATTTTCGAGTCAGTTGTATGAAAATCAATTGGATTCCTCAAAGAGATCTTGTTAGCCTGATGTTGTAGGAATGAAATGACTTTTCTAAAAATCAATTATAGACAAAAGAAGTCAAATTATAATTATTCAATTTATTTTTTCATGAAATTTGAGCTCTGTAGGCTACTAGCTTAGTACTGAGTGTAGCCACGGAATAACGGAATAAAACTCCGTTGTTCATTACTCCGTGGTGTAGGATGTAGAGTAATAAAGAGTTCACTGGTCAGAACATACTATCTCCAAAAAATGATGAATTTATTAGAGATAAGATATTGCACAACAACACAAGCATATTCGCAACATGCTTTTCAATTTACTATATTCAGAAGTAGGTAGGACACAACAGCCAAATTAATAGGGAAAATAGGTTATTAGGGGGAAAATGTTAATAGGGAAGATCAGAAAATGGGATAAACTCAAGTTGTCAAAAGATTTGAACATAGCTATCACAAAAGAAGACAATACCTAAACTGGCAAGTAGCAAACTAATTTGTAATATGTTATACTATTGTAAAAATTAATGCAATCAAGGCTAGAGGAGAAGGACTTCCAGAACTTTGAACTTTAACGTCTCTAAGTAAGAACATAACCTATTATTTCGGGACATTTTATTATTTATCAAAATTTGGGAACAGGATAGTTTTGGGCTATGCCTGTTGTTCTATCCCGATCATATTAATATGATTTGTAATTGTATCAAAAATAAATAAATGAATAAATGAGTGGCGGTCAAAGTTGCTAAAAAATACAACAAGCTGCAAACAGATTAGCAGCATGTTGCTCTTTGAGCAGGTTGTACCTTTGTTGGTTGGGAATAGTTGTACTATTGTCAGTTACTTGATTGATTGATTGAGTACTTTATTTATGTAGATTACAATATATACTGTCTTATACACTTATATACAATAGTTTACAATACAGCAAAATTATAGATGTATTTACATAATATAGACTAAGAAAATAACTATTGAACTGTATATGATATGAAAAAGCAGTTTGTAATATAATAACTATAGATAATAATTATATTGTTATGCATCTACATAAATTGGCGGAGCTTTGGACATATCAATGTCCATTCTTCGGAAAGAATATTAAAAATATCCTCCCCACTAACTCTCTACCAAATAACAAAGTTATAATTGACAAAGACAAGCGAAGTACAAATAATGACAGGAGCGAGCTGCTAGCTTCAAATCTGTACTGTTACTTACAATATCTTTCAGGATTTACTTTCGTTATTTGGGAATAGATCTGATGTTCCATTGTGAACTTAGCTTAGAACAAAAAAGAGGTAGAAGTGTAGAATAAAGTGGCAGTTACATATTGAGAGCAACTTCGTAACATGTTTTCGGGATAGTCATTCTATTGAGAACTTGAGTTTCAATAACAAACTAAGAACAAAAAAGCAACAAAGAAATTTGCAAAATATTGGTGAGTTGAATAAAGTGGCAGTTACATGTTGCTAGCAACTTTGGAACATAGTCATACTATTGAGAACTTGAGTTTCAACAAGAAAATAAGTACAAAGAGCATCAAAGAAATTTGCAACATATTGGTGAGTTAAATAAAGTGGCAGTTACATGTTGCCAGCAACTTTGGTACATAGTCATACAATTGAGAACTTAAGTTTCAGCAACTAAATAAGTACAAAAAGCAGCAAAGAAATTTGCAACATGTTGTGAGTTTTTTTTTTTGTTAGGATTGAACAGCGAAAGGTTATCCTGGGAAACAAGTGTAGTCTTGGCTTGGCAGGTGAGAAATAAAGACTAGAATAAGACTGTTAGATTGAGAATAAAGACTGTCCAGTGTTCACCATGTGAGACCTCTATTCATGCAGGTTTATTGCAAGCATTAGACGAGTCCATTGTGAGCACTGGAATTAATAAAAAAGCGTGGCTAAAGGCTTTATTATATTGTAAACCAGTTCTTTGGTTCGATAAAGAACTCTTGTGCAAAGGGCAGGAGAGTGTGTCGGAAACAGATGTAAGAAGGAAAAGGAGGCGGGGTTGAAGAAGATGTAGTAGAAGAAGAAGAGGAAGAAGAAGAAGAAGAAGAAGAAGAAGAAAAAGAAGAAGAAAAGGAGAAAGAAGAAGAGGAAGAAGGAGGAGGAGAAGAAATAGAAGAAGAAGGAGAAGAAATAGAAGTAGAAGAAGAAGAAGAAAAAGAAGCAGAAAAAGAAGAAGAGGAAGAAAACGAAGGTGAAATAGAAGACAAAGAGCCAAAGAAAACATGGATGACCGCAGTGTCTTGAAATAGGGAGAAGGATAGAAGTGGAAAGAATAAATGTGGATAAAGAAGGTGAAAGAAGAATTTGATGGAGGATTAGATATGAGAGAGGGGAGTGAAGAAGGATCGTGTGAGAAAGAGGTTGTGAAGAAGAGGAAGTGAGGGAGAGGTTGAAAAAGATGTGGAGAATAAGAGAGAGCAAGAGAGGTTGAGATGTTTGTAGGAGAACTAGGAATAAAGATGCTAAGAGTTGAAGAAGAAGAAAACAGAGAGATAAGATAAGAAGAGAAGAAAAAAACAAGAAGTATCTGGAGGTAGAGAAGAAGTGGAAGAAGAAAAAAGGAGAAGTGGGACAAAGGACATGTAGAGTAAGAGAGCAAAAGAGGGGATATTTGTCAATGAGAAGAATAATATACAGAAGTTACTGAAAGAAATTGGTAATTGAGATTAGGACAGTACAACAAGAATGAGACGAGAGAGAGAAATACTTGAAATTTATAAATCTGAAGGAGAAAATATGGTGGAAAAGTGATATTTGTATGTGGAAATTTTGTAAAAATAGGATATTAAAATATTGGGATATTGGAAAAGATGGAGCAGGAGAATTAATGGGGGAGAAGGAGAAGAAAAATATTGAGAACTCAAAATTTGCAGCTTCACATTACATTGAGTTCAGATCATGCAAAATAATGAAAAACAAAAGAAGGTTCAAAATGAAGTGTAGTAGAAATTGTTGGAGAAGAAGGGGGAGGAGTTGGACAAGGAGAAAAAGAAGGAGAAGAAGAAGAAGTAGAAGAAGAAGAAGAAGAAGAAGAAGAAGAAGAAGAAGAAGAAGAAAAAAGTTTAAGGAGAACAAGAAGTAGAAGACTAAAGAAAGAAACAACAATAAAAGGATGGGAAGAAAGATAAAAGATAATGTATAGCAGTGTAGAAGAATAATACACCTATACAGAACGAGTTGCATAGAAAGGGGCGTACATTTCTTGTATACTACATGAAGTAAGCTGTGTTATGTGCTAATGCAGAAGTTGCTAAACACTTTTCGACTGTTGACGTAGCCATAATTTGGCAGACATGTCTTTCATGAGAGAAGCAGAAGTAGGCCAATAACTGGACTCATGTTAAGAGATTGGTAATTTGAAATGACGGTTGGCCAGTTTTGAAAGGTAGCATGAGCTACATCTGCCAAAACTGAATTGAACTGTCATTTTTTGTAGAAGATACTTGATATGGATCAGCCATAAGGGAGAAAAACAGAGGTTGTTGACCTACCAGCTTTATTC